>NW_021703774.1:89004144-89178563 GCF_005190385.1 Monodon monoceros | reverse complement strand
AAAAAAAAAAAAAAAAAAAAAAAAACACAGAAATATAGATCAATGGAACAGGGTAGAAAGCCCAGAGATAAACCCACGCTCATATGGTCACCTTATTTTTGATAAAGGAGTCAAGAATGTACAATGGAGAAAAGACAGCCTTTTCAATAAGTTGTGCTGGGAAAACTGGACAGCTACATGTAAAAGAATGAAATGAGAACACTCCCTAACACCATACATAAAAATAAACCAAAATGATTTAAAGACCTAAATATAAGGCCAGACACTATAAAACACTTAGAGGAAAACATAGGCAGAACACTCTATGACATAAATTACAGCAAGATCCTTTTTGACCCACCTCCTAGAGAAATGGAAATAAAAACAAAAATAAACAAATGGGACCTAATGAAACTTAAAAGCTTTTGCACAGCAAAGGAAACCATAAATAAGACGAAAAGACAACCCTCAAAATGGGAGAAAATATTTGCAAATGAAGCAACTGACAAAGGATTAATCTCCAAAATTTACAAGTAGCTCATGCAGCTCAATATCAAAAAAAACAAACAACCCAATCCAAAACTGAGAAGACCTATATAGACATTTCTCCAAAGAAGGTATGCAGATTGCCAACAAACACATGAAAGGATGCCCAACATCACTAATCATTAGAGAAATGCAAATCAAAACTACAATGAGGTATCACCTCACACCAGTCAGAATGGCCATCATCAAAAAATCTAGAAACAATAAATGAGGGCGAGGGTGTGGAGAAAAGGGAACCCTCTTGCACTGTTGGTGGGAATGTAAAGTGATACAGTCACTATGGAGAACAGTATGGAGTTTCCTTAAAAAACTACAAATAAAACTACCATATGACCCAGCAATCCCACTACTGGGCATATACCCTGAGAAAACCATAATTCAAAAAGAGTCATGTACCAAAATGTTCATTGCAGCTCTATTTACAGTAGCCCAGAGATGGAAACAACCTAAGTGTCCATCATCAAATGAATGTATAAAGAAGATGTGGCACATATATACAATGGAATATTATTCAGCCATAAAAAGAAACGAAATTGAATTTTTATAGTGAGGTGGGTGGACCTAGAGTCTGTCATACAGAGTGAAGTAAGTCAGAAAGAGAAAAACAAATACCATATGCTAACACATATATATGGAGTCTTGAAAAAAAAAAAAATAACATTGCTTCTCCTTCATCCCAGACAGTGTTATCATTGACTCAGGAGGAGAATCACAGTCCCTGTTAGGGAGGAGAGATTGTAGTCCCTGTTAGGAATCAAGAATAATGTGCCGCTTAGAAACAGAGCTGACCTCTGCTGACTAGAAATGTTTTCTCTAAGAATTATCTGTGTGACGCTCTGGCTTGTTAAGCTAACTGCCATCCGTGAAATGCCTTTTCATGGAGGTTTCCAAGGATACAGTCACACAAACCTTTTCTCGTATTAAGTGGGAGGTAATAATAGCCATTCTTTGAGAGCGTAAAAGCCACTGGTCTTCTAGAAATATCCAACTTCCCCTATGTGAAATTACATTCCATCTGATTTTGAAATATTGTCTAGGTTTTGCTTCTTAAAAGATCAATTTTCTTAATACCTAAGTCATTAATTCGTTCACACTTCACTGTGAGTGTCGAAGGGTGGGAGTGAGAATGGAGTCAAAAGGTAATCATGAGGCTTCCCTGGTGGCCCAGTGGTTGAGAGTCCACCTGCAGATGCAGGGGACACGGGTTCATGCCCCGGTCCGGGAAGATCCCACATGCCGCGGAGCAGCTAGGCCCATGAGCCATGGCCGCTGAGCCTGCACGTCCGGAGCCTGTGCTCCGCAAAGGGAGAGGCCACAACAGTGAGAGGCCCGCGTACCACACACACACAAAAAAAAAGGTAATCATGTGCACTGGTCTTAGTCTTTCTATTGTCATCATCAGTTCCAAAGCTAAATATCTTTACTGATATTTTCCTTAAATTCATCAAGATTAATATCATGCTGTTATTCCTAGTTTACAACCATAAATATAGGAGGCCCAAAATATTGTCATCTTTTGCTTTTCATATTCCAATCCCATCCATTTGAAGCTCTGTACATCCCCAATTCTGTTCCTGAGGTTCACCCGACACTCAAACCTGAATCTTTTTCTCTACACTATATCATTAACTTTTTTTCCAGAACTCTCCCCCAATTTTCTAGCTGTAATAGAAACCTGTCCTTTTCTATCTGGGTTTCCTATAAGAAAAATGTGTCCCCAGAAGTCCTCTAAAATCATGGCTGTGTTTCCTCCTGTATCACTTCTTCCACTGGGCCTGAACATGAACTAAGTGTCTTTTTTGTTCCTCATTTCTGCTTTCTGGATATTCTCCTTTCCTTATTTCTGAATTATCTAGTTTTGAATCTCATATCATTAGATGATATATATAACTACTCCTCATTTGTCTTATTAACTAACAACCCCTCAGTCATTTATCCTTATTATTTAGTGATTTTTAGCTCCTGGCTCACTGTCATCCTGTCTCTTACTACTCTCATAGAAATTCTGGGTGCCTTCCAAACACACATCACAGATGAAACTTCCATATCTTAGATTCATGCCTTTTAAACTCCCTTCCTCCAGTGATCCAATACTCTACCTTACATCAGCCTTAAACTTTCATACTTATAAACTAGATCTTGTCTTTACCAATAATTCCAATGACTCTATAATCTGCATCTCTTCCCCTGATTGCCATCTCCTATCTTGACAATTCACTGACTTTACAAACCTAACCCAACATTTCTCCTACCCCACTAGTATTTCATATCCAAAGATCTATCACCTTTTCATTATACCACATCCCTTGATGTCTTCACTCTCTTACTTAGCTAGTTTAACTTCTGTGTTCAATTATTAAAGGAATTCCCTTTCACACACTTTTGACTCCTGTGGCTTCCTCTCCCTTTGTTGTGCTTCTTTGACAAAATCAACACTAGTTAATTTCAGTTAACTCCAAGCTAAAACAAACAAATAACTTCTCTGAGCATACTTTGTCCACCAAATACTATCACATTTCTTTACTTGCCACTGATTATACTCACTGTCTTTTCATTCTTTTAATCTCACTCTCTAATCAAGGTTCCCAGTCAGGATTTTGCTGCCATCACTCCACTTTAACTGCTATTATAAATATAACCACACTCTCAGCCTTCATTTTATTTAGCATAAAGCAACACCTATTGCTCCTTAGACAATGATAAAATTCTTCCTTTACGTTGGAGGCCTGGTTGGTCTTCTTATTTTACCGATATCTTTTTATTTCCCCCTTCTCCCCCTCAGGCTTCTTAACACTGGAATATCCTAGATTTAAGTTTCTTGGTTTTTTTCTCATCTCTATCTAGACTCACCATTTTGGTGATTTTACACACTCTCATGTTTCTAAATAGCTTTAATATGCAAATGATACCCAAAATTATATCTTCAGTTGAGATGACTCTTACAAATTTTATATTCATATATCAAGATGTCTATTTGATATCTCCACTTGGCTATCTAAGAGACATCTCTATTTCAATATGTCCAAAATTGAAGGGCTACCCAACTCCAAAAACCTGGACCAAACTTGTCTGTCTACAGTACACATTTGTGTTACTCAAGCCAAACCTGGGACAAAATTGATCATCTCTCTCCCATACTTCATATTCACTTTCTCAAGAAATGCTGTTGTCTTCATTTTTAAATATATCCAGTTTATCAGACTTTTTGTTTATGGTTACTGGTTTTGGTCTCCTGTTTAAGAAACCTTTCTCTAGAGTGGTAAAAATAATCTCTATGTTTGCTCGTAGAATATTTACTCTTTGATCTTTCACATTTAGGTTTATAACCTATGTGGAATTGATTTTTAATGGTCTGGAAAAGGATCTAAATTTATATTCATCCCAAGATCCATGCAAGAATGTTCATACCATACTTATTCATAAAAGCCCAAATATGAATATTATGAATAGAATGGATAAATCATCACATATTTATGAAGCGGAACGATATTCAGCTATGACATGGATGAATCTCCCATATATAATTTTGAATTAAAAAAAGCACTGAAAAGTATATTCTATATGGTTTTGTTTACATAAATTTCAAAATAGATGAAACTAATTTATGTTAATAGATGCCAAAATAGTGGATTTTTTTGTTGTTTGGGTTTTTTGGGTTTTGTTTTGTTTTTTTGTTTTTGCTTTTGTTTGTTTTTTTTGGGGGGTGGTTTACTGGGACAAGGAATGAGGGAGCTGGAGATGTTTTATAACACAGTCTAAGAGGTGTTAAATAGGTGTTTATATATATACAAAAGTTTCATTAAATAAATGCTTAATCTTATATACTTTACCAAATATTTGCTTTACTTTAATAAAAAGTATATCTATTTCCACATCTAGGTATCCATCTTTCTATTGCATCCATTTCTACAACTCTGGTCCCATCCACAAACTCTTTCTTAGTTTAGAGTGCAAGCCTTCCGTGGTAGGCAAAATAATGCCTCCCAGCCAAAGATGTCAATTTCCTAATTTCCAAAGCCTGTTAATATGTTATATTCATGGCAAAAGAGACTTTGAATTTGTCATTAAATTAAAAGTATTGAGATGGAGAGATCCTAGATTATGTGAGTGGGTCCAAGGGTAACAAGGGTTATTATAAGAGGGAGCAGGAGGGTCAGGGTCACAGAAGGAGATGGGATGATGGAAGCAGAGGTTGGAGTGATAACATTGTTTGAAAGAGGGCCATCACCCAAGAAAGATGGGCAGCCTCTAGAATCTAGAAGAGAGACAAGAAACAGATTCTCTTCAGGAGCCTCCAGAAGAAATTCAGCCCTTGTAACATATTGATTTTAACCCCAGAAAACTGATTAGGAACTTCAGACCTCCAGAGCTATAAGATAATACATTTGCATTATTTTAAGCCACTAAGTTTGTGTTAATTTGTTACAGCAGCAATAAGAAGCTAATAGACTTTCTAAGATGCAAACATAAATTTACTTTGGCACCTGTGAAGTTTATTTTCAACATAAATGTCAGAGTAATTTTTTTAACACATAAGTAGGATTATGTACCTTCTCAGCTGAAAATTTTGCAATGTTTTCCCATTTAACTCAGAGCAAAAGTCAAAGTCCTTTAATGCTGTAACCCCTTTTACCTTTCTCATTTCCTCCCTTGCTCTCTGCTTCAGCCACTCTGTGCTTCTTGTTATTTTTCAAACACACAGGCACACTCTAATTTTAAGCATTTGTTTTCAACCTGTATTTTCTCCCTGAAATACTTTTCCCCTAGATATATACATAGATAGATAAATATCTCATATCCTTCAAATATTTGCTGAATTTTCACCTTTTCTGGTGAGGACTATGTGCAATCCCTTCTTCTCTCATCCATTCCTTTTCCGTGATCTTTTCATGCTTGAAATTTTGGTTCATTTTTCCATTGTGGTGTTTATCATGTTCCAACATAATATAACAATACTTATTTATTATGCTTATTGTTAATTGTCTGTGGAGCCCATTAGAATGTAAATTCCATAAAGGCAGCGATCCGTGTCATTGAAGTAACATAAGTGCTTAGAACAATGTTTGACATATAGCAGATGTCAAATAAATGTTTTTGGATAAATAAAAATATTCATTGAGGGATTTCTATGTGGTAAGCACTGTATCGTGTACTATATTTATAACATCAAATAAAATAAGTACAGTGTCTACCTTCAAGAAAGCAAGGCATACAGGGAAGAAAAGATGATATATAACATAGTATTTGAAGCCAGGCATATTACATGAACTCATAGAAAAGCATTCACCTGGATTTTGGGCATCACTGAGGATTGCTTTGAGGAGTCTGCAACATGAAAGATGAATGGGTATTTGCAAGGTAAAAGATGACAAGATGAGACAGTGAAGAGTATTTCGGGCATATCAAAAATAAGTGCACAGGAATGAAGGCAAGATAAAGCATGTCTTTGAGGTCACTAAATTTGGTGAATATAGATTGAAAAAAGAGGTCAGTGATGAGATGTGATGAACACATGAGGAATATTCATACCATGCAGAGTTTTGTAAGCCAGATGTAGTGATTTGGGTATTTATCTAAAAGCAATAGGGACACATTGAATGTTTTTAAGCAGTGTAGTGAAATGATCAAGCAGCTGTTACAAGAAGATAACTCTGACTACAATGTAGAGAATTGGTTTAAAAATATAAAACAAGAGGCAGGGATATTAATTAGGAAGATTTATATCAGGCAATTCAAGAAATAATGGTGGATTTTAGTAGCCATGTGAAGTTCATATGTGTGATTTCGACAGAAATTTAAGAGTGAGATTTTCTTAGTTACTATCAGATATGAGTAGAAAAAGAGAAAGGTAAGAGTAATTGCTGTTTTCTAGGTTTGTAGTTCTTACATCAGAAACAAATGAGAAACAAGGATGGCACATAAACACAGATTTGTTAATCATCATTGTATAGTAAGTGGATGAATTGTCAGTGTTCACCATAAAGTGTGAGAGAAGATGAGGGCCTAATAAATAATCCTGAAGACTAGCAATATTTAGGCAAAGACAGATAAGCTCATAAGGATTCGCAAAAGATATTATGGAATGTCCAGGGAGGTAGAAAGAGTATCAGGGGAATATAGTGTTTTAAACATTGGCCAGTTTTTTCAGTTATTAAAAAAGTTCAAGCAAGATAAGGGTGAATTAATGTCAATTATATATAGAAATAGGGGTATCTATGATGACTTTAGAAATGATGATGTCAGCGGAATGATGGCTATGGATATAAGTAAAGTGGAAAAGTAGTGAAAAATGACAACAGAATCCAAGAATTTGAGGGATACATAGATATGGATGTAATTTTTGGAATAGACATTTTATAGAAGGTTTGAGAAAAGTTTTTTGCTTTTATGTTTTGTCTTGAATTATTTTTGAAAGAGAAGAGGTGAAATAAATCAACAAAAATGGACTAAAAGGGACAAGGTTTATTCTCCCACCTGAAACAACAGCAACAGAAAAGCAGACAAAATACATAGAATGATGGTTTGCAAAATACTGAACATCCAGAGATCTGTGGCAGATTTCCTCTGAGCATTCAGCAGAGTACTGTTCAGTGCATATGTGTGAGGAAACCACCCAAGACTAGTGAAGAAAACAAATAAAAGGATTAGAGGGAATAGAGCTCAGCATTCACATGAGATTGGGAATTCCTATTCCAGCCAGTCTGGAAAACTTCATAATTCATGGGGTCATGAGTAGAGTACTCATACATCAGTAGTGGAGAATAATTAGTCGTAGCTTTCATTCCACATACAGTTTGATCCTTGTGAGTCCTTAAAAGCAGGACCCAAAAGGATCAAACTGTTTTCATGTAACTTAACTGTAATCAGCAACATTTATAACAATATTAAATAACTGCTCAAGAACATATGTATGAATAGAAAAATAGTATTCATCAAAGTAAAATCCACAGTGTCTGGCACCCAATAATAAATGATTTGCTGTGCAAAGAAGCATTAAAAATTAAGCCATAATGAGAATAAAAATCATTAAGACAAACTGACTCAGAAATAACACAGATGATAGAATTAGTAGTTAAACACTTTAAAACACTATAATTTTATGTTCAAAAAGTTAGATAAAAGATTATGATAAGTAAAGACAAGCGTGATATAAAAAGAAGACCCAAATCAAACATCTGGATATGAAACTACATGATCTGACATGAAACATGAACTCAATAAGCTTAAAGACAGCTTAGACATTGCAGGTTAAAGATTAGTGAATTTAAAAGCATTCTGATAGAAGTTATCCAAAATGACAAATGGAGATTTAAAAAATAATTAAAAAAATAAAAGAGCATCAGTGAGCTGTGGGGCAACTTCAAATGGCCAAATACACATATAATTTTAGTTTCTTAGCTGGTAAGGGGGTTAATATTTGCAGATATAACAGGGAAAATTTTCCATAAAAATGACAAACTCATGAATCTAAGAACCTCAATAATCCCTAAGCACAAGAAACATGAAGAAAACTACACCAAGTCATATCACTCAAATCCAATGATAAGTAGAAAATATTAAAAGCAGCCGGAGCAAAAGACACGTTACATACAGAGGAACAATGATAAGGATGATAGCAGATTTCTCATCAAAAATGATGCCAGTGAGAAAACAGTAGAGCAACTTCTTTAAACATCTGAAAGAAAAAAAACTGTTGCCCTAGAACACTATACCCAGTATATTTCAAAAATAAATAATTTTTAAAAGATGTTTTCAAACATATGAAAAGTGAAAGAATTCATTCCCTGAAGTCTCACACTATAAGAAATGTATAGGAAGTCCAGTGGGAAGAAGGAAAATATCACCAAATGTAAATATGGTTCTACACAAAAGAAAGCAGAGCGCCAGAAATAGTAACTACATTAGTGAATGTATAAGGTGTTTTTCTTATTATTAAAATCTATGTAACATAATTGACTATTTAAAATAAAATAATAAATATTTAAATAAAAATAATGCACTGTGGGATTTATAACATATGCATATATAAAGTCTAAACCAAAAATAAATAAATAACATAACATAACATAGCGTAACATAATGACCAGGAAGTGAGAAATCAAAGCATATATTTGCAAGGTTCTTATACTATACTTGAAGTGGCATCATATCACTTAGAGGCAGACTGATAACGTAAGTATGTATACTCTAATCCCTACAGAAACCACTAAGATCATAAAACAAAGGATTATAGCTAATAGCCAAAGAAAAGAAATTAAATGGAATCATAAAAATGTTTAATTCCAAAGAAGGCAGAAAAAAGGAAAATTTGAACAAAGAACAAATGACAACAGATGATAGACTTATACCTAACCGTGTCAGTAGTAACATTAAATGTACATAGTCTAAACCCCCTAATTAAAAGTCATACATTTTTGAATTGAAGATAAAAGGAATAGCTTAAATATAAAGACATAAATAGTTCAAAGGCAAAGTTGGAGTGGGTATGTTAACGTTAAAGATTTCAGAGAAGAGATATTTACCAGAGATAAAGGGAGTCATTTCCTAATGGTAAAGAGGATCAATTCATCTAGAGGATGTAACAATACTAAATGTTCATAACATAAAAGAGGTTTCCAATCTATGAAGCAAAACTGATAGGTGTGCAAGGAGACCATCTTGCACAGTTATCTACAATTTAATCATATATTTTAATTTGCTGTCTGGTGCTAAGTCAAGTAGAGATTAAATATTCTTTGCTAAATCCTGCCAAGATTGCATATATATGAGGAAAAAAAATTGTTCCTCTAAGTTTGAAGGTGGTTTTCATTGTACCTGGAAGTGTGTTCTTTGATAGCAAAGATTTAAAATATGTAAAGTATCTTAAGGACCAGGTGGTTGGGTGAAACTTGAAGGATATTTGGAGAGTGCTGGTCAAAGCCTCAAGGGCCTGAAGGACAGTGATGGTAAAGACAAGATCAGTGGAGGGTTCAAGGAATGTGAAGAACATGCTATTTTAGAAGCTGGAAGAGGTGGGATTTTCATTATATAGTTGGTAGGAATTACAGAAATAACTGTCACCTATGATAACCTGAAAAATAGAAAATGAACCGGGTGATTCAGCTAAAGAGATTTCAAGGTAGAATGTTTAAAACACCACTTGGAATTTTTCACTGTCTATGATAAAATTATAGAGGAGAGAGATGAAGTGAAAATTAATTATTCCATTTTCAAGTAAAATTTACAGGGAAAAAAAAAGGAACCAGTACTTACTGGATTCAAAATAAAACTGTGTTTCACATTGCCAGGCTTTCCCATATTTTCAAATTAAGAAAGGGCTTTGGAGCAAAGGTGAAATGCAGAATGGGACTTCATAAAATGTCCAAAAGCCATAAGGTGCTTCCTCAGGGAACTATTCTGTTAGAAACATATCCCTTTAAGGGTCTCAAGGATATGCCTCACATCTCTTCTCTTAAGCTTCTAAGAAACATAATGTGTTGTCCTCAGCAGCATTACAGGGAGAGTAAGTATGGATTATCTTGATTATCTTGATGAGATTTTTGAGTATTTGAGTAGGTCAGACTATTCGCTGGGTTAGCTTGATGAACTCATGAGATAGGGAACTGTATATGAACCCTAGAATGGAGACCTCCTAACATCAGAATAATTTATCGTTTCATATTCTCCAAAATATCTGCTCAGATTAGATTTTTGTACTCCAAGGACACACAATCTAGGAAGAAACAGTCCTTAGATTGTAATTCACAGGGCCCTGAGTGTTTGGAGAGGGAAGAGAATGAAATGTCCTCATCTGGCTGGCCCCACCATTTCCTCAGCTTTCCACTCTCACAGGGTGATTTTACCCTAGAATACACTGACACTGGAGAGTTGAGTTACTGCTAATGTATGTAACTCATTTTCCCACAAAAATGGTTGGAGAGAAGCAAGACAAACCCCAACAGTTCCTTTCTTATCTTACCCTCCACAGCTTGCTCCATGTCCTGGGACAAAGCCTCTACTCTCATTTCACATACCAATTGAGAACATTTCTCAAAATTTTCTTAGTTCCTCTAGGGTTGCAAGAGAAGTAGTTTGTTCAGCATCTTATTAAGATTTGAACTCTCCATTTATACTTTCTACCAAATATTGTATTGATCAATAATTACATAATGAGACTGATTTCTCAACACTCTACCAGTAATGATCCTTCCTTTTAACTTTTTCCGTAGTCCTAGGAAGAGCAGAGGAAGAAGGTTTCATGCAAAGTTGAGTTCCATGATTGCAACCTGGTTAGTACATCTCTGGGGTTGAATTTATCTGCTTCTTATTTTATATTGAGGTGGTTGGTGCTGATAACATCTAATTGTCATATTGTGTTTACCATTTGGGTCATTGATACTCAAACCTCCAATAGCAATTAACAGAAACATACATATTTATATTTTATATATATATGCATATATATCAAGCATACATCTTCTTTCATCTCATAGAGCCAAATAGAATATCGTATAGAAAAATACATGATTTCACTGCTTACCCTTTTGAATGCTTATATAAATTACTTCTTGGAAAGAGAACACCTTTTGAGTTCATTTTGTCCTCAAATTTAAAAACAAAAAAGGTCATATGAAAAAAATCCCCTCATTCTCACCCTCTATGGCATTATTCCCCTCAGTTCTTCTGATGAGTTGTGAAAACTGAAAAATAAGACAGGGGCATTGCCACCTAAGACATACTAAAACACTGGATTTGTTATTTTTCAAAGATAAGTGGAAAAGGGAGTTTGTTTCTGTCTGGCTCAGCAACAAAATAGAAGTCTTAAAATAATTACTTCAAGTTCTACAATAATGATATTTCAAAGCACTAGATATGATCATTCCATTTCAGTCTTATCCATATAAAACAACCAAACAAAACCCTACATTGTAATCAAGTAGTAATTAACCTTATCTGTCCAAGGATTATACTTCCGATCCACATAAATTATAACTTAAACACTATATTCCTTCTCAGGTCTACCATTTTCATTCATTTTATAAGGTGTTTCTGTCAATTAGCATCCTAGCTTTGTAGTCTGCAGAAACATAAATGGTCTCTATTTTATTTTTCCTGTGAAATCTCTGTTCAGATTTCTTTACTTGTTTAAATTAAACTGATACAGTCAGCCCAGTGTTAGAATTGGTTAATCTTTTCCTACTATTCAAAAAAAGTGGTTAGATGTGACTACCATTGTCCCTTAGTGGGGGACAAATGTCCTATTTCAGTGAAAAAGACTCTATGTTTCTCAAGTTGATGGGTGAAATGAACCTTCTGGGGGCTAACCGTGTACAGACAGGTGGTGCTGACAAGTAGGGCAGTTAAAAATTTAAGACAGTTCCTCTGAAGAATAAAACAAATTAAATTTGTGAAGGTCACATCTGGACACTGTAACTTTCAGGCAGATTGCACTTCTTCACATGCCATTGGGAATGTAAATATTATCATAGTGTAGAACTAAATAAGACATTTTCTTCCTGATATATTTTATGACCCCTTTACATATTAATAATTCTTCTTCCTCTATAAAATTATGCATTCTGTAGTAGGATATTTCAGTTTGAAACATTCTCTTTCACTTTTTTCCAGGCCATAAGATCAAACTATATTATTCATGTGGTCTTTCCAGAATCTACAACTGCAGTTCTTTTTACATGACTGGCTTCTTGTTTAGGTTGACTGCAACAATAGGTAAATGTTGACTTCCCAAGCATTGTGAGTCTGCCTGGACACTGCCAATGCTTCCCAGAGTTACTGGCCCTGGAATGGAACTGAGTGTTTCCTACCAATGCTGTCTACACCTTCTTGTTATAATTTGACCAGTTCTCTAGTATGCAAAACCTTTAATGTTTAAGGGACATCAGAATATTTTGACTATTTTTATTCATTTATGAATCATTTAGATATATTAATTGAAGTACACAAAGTTTGTACTCTAATTATATTTAACAGAGTTCAAATTTGTACTTGAAATATTTGAGGGCTCTGCTATTCAGGGCATAAAACATTCACTGAATATTATACCCTATAAATAGAAATATTTATTTTAATTTTCATCTATTGCTAGACATATTCTACTTATAATTAGCACTTGTTTTAGTCAATTGGTTACCAACTCCAATTTCTACAATTTTGAATCTTTTTTCATGATTTAGGGTTCTTCTCATACAGCCCAAACTCCAGCAACAGAACTATCTCTAAATATTAGGTACTGTGGACTGCCTTTTTTGATAGGTCACATACTGTAGAAACCACTATTATTCAGACTATTTTGGATATTTAAATAAGGGACTATCTAAAATGCTTTAAGTTGTGAACTTTCTTCTCCAGAGAGAAATGCCTCATATACTGAGTGAAAACATGTAGGTGACTAGGGTAATTCCAGTTAAGTGAAGTTTCCACTTCAAATTTTCTATAGTATGAACTTAGTGCATTAGTTCCTATTGCTTATATAACCAATTGCCACACACTTTATGGCTTAAAACAACATTAATATAGCATCTTACAGTTCTAGAAATCCAAAGACTAAAAATGGGTCTCTCTGGGCTAAAATTGAGGTATAGACCTGGCTATGATCCTCCTGAATGCTCTAGGGGAGAATGTTTCCTTGCCTTTTCCAAATTTTGGAGGCCACCTTCATTTCCTGTCTCCTTGCTCCTTCTTCAAAGATAGTGTAGCATCCTCAAATTTCTCTTTGACTCTTTCCTCCCCTTCTGCCTTCCTCTTTCACTTTAAAGGACTTTGCAGTTATACTTGGCCCACCCAGATAATCCAGGATAAACTATCTTTTTAAATTTTTTATTTATTTATTTTTATTGACATATGGTTGATTTACAATGTTGTGTTAGTTTCTGGTGTACAGCAAAGTGATTCAGATATATACATAGAGGGATATATATATATATATATATATTCTTTTTTGTATTGTGTCCCATTATGACTTATTACAGGATATTGAATATAGTTTCCTGTGCTATACAGTAGGACCTTGTTGTTTATCTATTTTATATATAGTATCTGCTATAGTATTTTGTATATTGTATCTGCTAATCCCATTTATCTATTTTATATATAGTATCTGCTATAGTATTTTGTATATTGTATCTGCTAATCCCAAACTCCTAATTTATCCCTCCCCCACCCCCTTTCCCCTTTGGTAACCATAAGTTTGTTTTCTATGGCTGAGTCTATTTCTGTTTTGTAAATCAGTTCATTTGTGCCGTATTTTAGATTCCACATATAAGTGATATCATATGGCACTTGTCTTTCTCTGTCTGACTTATTTCACTCTGTATGATAATCTTTAGTCTATCCATGTTGCTGCAACTGGCATTGTATTTTTCTTTTATATGGCTGAGTAGTATTTCATTGTATATATGTACCACATCTTCTTAATCCATTCATCTCTTGATAAACATTTAGGTTGCTTCCATGTCTTGGCTATTGTAAATAGTGCTGCTATGAACATTGGGGTGCATGTATCTTTTTGAATTAGAGTTTTGTCCGGATATATGCCCAGGAGTGGGATTGCTTGATCATATGGCAATTCTATTTTTAGTTTTTTAAAGAACCTCCATACTGTTTTCCATAATGGCTGTACCAATTTACAAACAGTGTAGGAGGATTCCCTTTTCTCCACACCCTCTCCAGCATTTATTATTTGATATTTACAAATATCTAGTTATAGTCTAATAAAGTTATTATTTTTCCACTTTCCCTATACTGCTAGCACTCTAGAATCTTTAAAAGTCATTTCCTTTTTGTCTTAATGTTGTCATGGTGTTTTGTTTTACCTACACTTTAAACCCCTTAAAACATTTCTATTATTGTTTTGTACATTAAACAATTATCTTCATCTATTTACTCTTTTTTAATACATTTTAATTCCATTGTATGTTTCTGTGTTCATATTTTAGATCAGCTTTTTCTTTTTTTTCTGCTTAAAGAACTTGCTTTAATTTAGACTCTTAACTATGTTCCTGTTATTGACAACTTCCTTCAGTCTTTGCCTGCAAACATCTTTAGTTACCTTTTATTTTTGAAGGATAAGGGTATATTCACTTGTTAGTGAATTCTGGGTTGGCAGTATTTATCCTTTGGAAATATAAAGATGTCATTCTGCTGCCTCTGACTTCTATCATTAGTGTTGATAAGACAGCTGTCATTCTTATGGTTGTTTGAAGAGAAGGTATCTTTCTTCTTTTGGCTGACTTTTATGATTTACTTTTTTATTCTTTGCTTTGCAGCAGGTTTACTAAGAAATGCCTAGGTAAACTTTATTTTTTTATACACCATACTGCTAAAAGTACAATCAAATTTTGTATACCTGGGCATCTTTCTTCATTTTTAGAAAATTCTTAGTCATCCGTCCTTTGAATATTGCTTTTGACCCGTTATTTCTCTTCTGTCCTTCTAAGATTTTGATTATAATAATAATAAATCTTTGGAGAGTATCCGAAGTATCTGTGTTCTGTTCTGTTCTGTTCTGCACTTTTCCCCCGTGCTTCAGTTTGTGTATTTTTTGTTCACTTTCTCCTACATAACTGATAATTTGTTGTAATGTGTCCATTTATAACTACCCATTAGTCATAATTTCAGATATCACATTTTCTGTTTCCAGTGCCAACTGATTTATTTTTTGATAGATTCTAATTCTTTGGTAAACTTCATTAACTTTTAATCTATTTCTCTATTTTTTCACTATTTTCATTAACATATTAATCATAGTTATTTTAAAGTACTTTTTTGCTAATTCTAATATATGAATCATTGGTGTAGCTGCATCTACTTTCTGTCTTTTCCCTTGATTCTTGGTCATATTTTCTTTTTTTTCTTAGTCTGTTTAAATTTTTTTACACCAGTTAGTGTTTAATAAAATAATTCTGAGGTTCTGGATGATATTATATTCCACTTAGTAAAGTTTATCTTTTCCTCTGTGAGTCAGATACATGAAGTACTGGAGTGATTTTTCCATCATTGTTGGTATTCATGAGCTCTAAGATATTCATAGTAGTTGCTTTAGAGTGGATTTTAAACCTTGGAATAAATTGGTCTAAATAATCTCTATGATTCCTTCCAATTGTTATATGTTACTATCTGTAGAATCAAAATTAATCTGACATGCAACAATCACAAAAATGAGACTATTTATAAAATACACATATAGTTCTATATAACTTCTGATTATAAGTAATCTTGAAATAAATATCAATTAACATAATATGAAGCAGTTTGTTATAGTGGAATATTTACTTCTGTGGAAAAGTGTAGTTTTAGTCTAGGCTGAGTTATAAATTTTCCTATATATATTTTCTGGTATTTGGTATGTTACTTGATCTCTTTCCCTCAACTGTAAGTGGACGGTTTGATGATCTAAGTGACGTGAAAGAGAGCATCATGTAGTAGCTGCATTAAGAATATTTTAAGCATAGGAAGTAATGTGAAGCCTGTTAGGTAAGGATGCGTCTGGGCTGTTAAAGGAACAAAAGTTTTCTGTTGCTGGAGCAGCTTGAGAAGGGAAGACTGTGAAGCTGAGAAGTAGTTCAGATCAATGCTTAGAGGATATTGTAAATACTGGATTTTTATAGGGAGGAGGATCCAAAACAGTGACGGGTCATTCAGTTCCAGTTCCAGGGTAGTGGAGAGATGGTGGGGACACAAGTGTGGAAACAGGAAGGTCAGTCTGAGTCACAACAGTCCAGCAAGAGCTAATGAAGCTTAAATGCGGATGTTAGTGGTGAAGTGTAAGATGGTTTCAGATGGGTTGCACTTCACTGATAGGATTTGCTGTTGCATATGATAGAGAAAAGTCAGTGATAACATTTATTATATCTTATGTGTTTCTGTCTCCCCCATTACAGTAAACTCTTTGAGAAGGACCATGTCATAAATTTCATTATCATCTAAGTCATATTATCTAATATAAACAAAATATATTAGATATATATTAGATGTTCCAGTAACTAAGGTTAAAATTTACTTTATAAATCAATACATTTTTACAGAGATAGTATCATTTATTTCCATTCTGAAAGCACATTGCCCAGTGTTACATTGGTACTTGTGCATGAGACACTTTGCCACTGTAATAGTGAACACTTAGTATTGTCATTTGCTTTCTCCATCTTCTTCTTCCTCTTTTTTCCTCTTTTCCTCTAACAACTGCTTTCTCCTCCTCCCTTTCCTTCTCCTTTTCTTTGTTATCATCCTCCTCTTTCTTTTTCCTACAAGAACCTGATGTTATGGCCTAACAACAGTTAGCTAAAAGTGATTTTATTAGACACTTTGATCATCAGTGGCAGAAAAGCTGCCCCCCAAGAATGCCAGTTCAGCAGTATGCAAAGAGCCACACCTTATCTATCTTACTAGAGAAGTATATAAGCCACCTAATAAAGTTTGCTACTGTAGAAATGTCACACTTCTCTACCACAGGTTGTCGTTTCTTTTTAAAAATGTAAAACCTTGTTTTCTAGTTGTCTCTTTTTTTCTAATGTTGTGTAACTAGTCTTAACTGTTGGGGAAGAGCAGTTTAAAATACTGTTTAAGTGAAATCAAAGTGTTGATTTGTCTTAGTATAAATAGTTGGGATCTAAAATATAAGAAAATGACTAATGCACCACTTACTTCTGGTTTACTGATAAATGTGTTCAAATTTTTATTCAAATTATTAAAAATTTAGTTTCCATATAAGTACTTCCATATAAGTACTTTCATATAAGTACTTCTATATGTTTCCACACTGTGACAATATATAATAAATGATAAATTCCTAAGTCCATAACCAGGATACTTTTTCTTGTTTATATTCTGTGAACATGTCACCACAATCTGTTTAATAAACATATTCATCATTTCCAAAAGTTTCCTCCCACCCTCTTTATTTGTAATAATAATAATTATTATTATTATTACTATTTTATGATAGGAACACTTAACATAAGATCTACCATTTTAGCAAATTTTTAAGCATATAATACTGTACAGTTAACTATAGGCACTAGGCTTTACACTAGTCTCTAGGACTTCTTTATCTTGCATAATTGAAACTTTGTACCTTTGATTAAACCGACCATTTCCCACTTCCCCCAGTCCCTGGCAATCGCCATTCTACTCTCTGTTTCTATTTTAGATTCCTCATAGAAGTGGTATCATGTAGTTTTAGTCCTTCTGTATCTGGCTTATCTCAATTAGCATAATATTCTCCAGATACATTCATGTTGTTACAAATAACAGGATTTTCTTCTTTTTTAAGACTGAATAAATTCTGTTGTATGTGTATACTACATTTTCTTTATCCATTCATCTATTGCTGTAATTATTGGACACATTGAATGTAAAGAGCATTTTGTGATGACTTGAATTAAAGAGAAATTCAGCAAAAGTTGGAATTAGAGGTGGAGTAATGTAATGAGGGGATGGTGGTGATGTAGTGTTCCTGGCAATAATAGTGGTAATTATAATCACAATATCTACTTCCTGTTTGATTAAAATGTATAATATAGTCTATGAATAATTTTCTGTCCATATGTGTTTTTAATAAGAAAAATGGAAGAAGTATATCAGAGTTTTGGGAAGCCAATTGCAGGTTTAGTAGGCTGCTTTACATTTATGTTATCCATAGAAGCATGTCCCCAAACCAAAGGTATAGAGGGCATAATGAAACAATTTTATCCATTGTTGTTGCCACAGTATTTAAAAATTCTAATTAACAGCATTATTAATTAAACTGAAAAAATTATATTTATCTGGGTTTTAAAGCATTATGTTATCATGTAACAAACTGTATTAGTTAACTAATATATTGATTATGTTTTCTGATTCTTTGAAAGATATTATAGCACATGATCAAGTATAAGACTAGACTGTGAATCTCGGTTCTGCATTTTATGTCCTTGTGACCTTGGGAAACTTACCTAAGTTCTCTGGATGCTTTAGTTTCCTTAAAATGAGGCTTATTAAAGTAACTACCACACATGATGCTTTTGAGGATTAACTAAGTTAAAAAACAAAAATGATGCTTATAATGGTGCTATATACCTAATTATTATCATCATAAGGGAAATCAATTTCCCTTCACAACAGCTCTGTGAAGTACAGAGTAAAGGGCAAAAGAATATTGACTACTGGAAGAACAGGTTAATTCAGGAGAATTTGGGTTCTGGGAAGGGAGGGAAGATTGCTACAGCAATGAAGTTAGTGAGGTAAGAAAAACTTCTTGATCAAAGAGAGTAGATAGATCTCAATTTATAACTTGCCTAGAATAAGCATTTCTCAGTATCTTTTCCTTCTAGCTCCTAGAATATAAACATCACCATCAAAAGGAAAGCATCAATAAAATAGAGGTTTGAAAATCTTCAGATTCATCCTGTATATAAATGTTTCAATTTTGTTTACAGAGAAATCATAATGTACATAACATAGAAATCATCTGTAGGAAGAGTCATTGATGTAGTAACACTGCAAGTTAAGGAAAATTCCCGTGGGAAAATCTTATGTTACTGGAATATGACACTTGAAATGTATACAGAAAATGCAGAATGAAAAGGTGGTAAGGAATAAACCATTTATTTTTAAATACTGACAGTTGAAAATATTCTGTATTGTTGTATTAGATCCATCAGTTCAATAAACTGAAACACCGTACCTGAGACTAAGAAATTGTCAATTTTTTCGTTTATGAAGAAGTTGGAGTTTTGCTTTTGTGTCACTGTGGAATGCAACAGAATAAGCCCACATTAAACTCATATATTTTATTTTATTTTTTATTTTGTTATTTTTTTAACATTTTTATTGGAGTATAATTGCTTTACAATGGTGTGTTAGTTTCTGCTTTATAACAAAGTGAGTCAGCTATACATATACATATATCCCAATATCTCCTCCCTCTTGTACCTCCCTCCCACCCTTCCTATCCCACCACTCTAGGTGGTCACAGAGCACTGAGCTGATCTCCCTGTGCTATGTGGCTGCTTCCTGCTAGCTATCTATTTTACATTTGGTAGTGTATATATGTCCATGCCACTCTCTCGCTTCGTAAACTCATATATTTTAAATATTGAATTGGAGGCATATTATATGCTTTTTAAAAAGCTAAGTTTCATTGAGGTATAGTTGACATAAAATTAACTACAAATATTTAAAAGGTAGAATTTGATATTTAAAAGGTAGTTTTGACATATGTATATACCTGTGAAATCATCAACATATTCAGTTTTTACAAACCTAAATAAGTCTATTTTCAACAAATCCAGTACCTCGTGGTGACCTTTTATCCACTTTTGATCCATGGTGACCAATTACCCATTTGTACACTTAGAGATATTCCTTAATGGTTTTATATGCAATATTATTACACTGTCCTTACAGTTATACTGTCAAAACTGTTATCCTTTTCTTTACCTTGCCAATTACTCAGTTCTAGTACGACTTTCTTTATGAAACTTTTCTGATGTCCTCTTCAGCAGAAATCTTTTCCTCTTTGAACAGCCTTTACTCTGTTTTATAGCCCATTGACTATATTACCTACCAGTGAACTTGCAGATTAGCACAACCCTTATGGATCATAAGTTTCCTGAGGCAGAGTAAGTCTGATTTTTCTATGTACTCATTTCAAGGCCTAACACATAGTGTGTATTCAATTGTGTACAACATAGATTGATGAACAGAGATTTTCTATCCTAAATTCGTAAGCATGTTCTTCATTTAACGGATCATATTAGCTATCCAGACAAGAGCCCTTATCATAAATAAAAGAGGGCAGGAAAGGAGGAAGGGAGGGAGAGAGGAAGAAAGGAAGCAAAGTAGGAAAAAAAGATCACCAGGAAAGACAATAGCTTTAATTTTAGTAGTAAAGTTAACAGAGAGATATTAAGATTTCTATCTGAAAAATATTTTAGGAATATGTAGATTCATACTGGCATTTGCACACATTACTGCACTCTTTAAAAATACAAGTTTCTAGTTATTTTGGCATATTAAAATTTAATTATATAATTCACCTATGAGCTACATAAAAAACTTAAATATGACACTGTTTTATTTTAAAAGATGGAACAAAGGAGATACTTTAATTAGAAATAATAAAAACTTATTCTCCCCAGAAAAATCTTTGTTTTTTAACTTTCTACCACTTAGATTCTAAGAATAAGCTCAGGAATATCGCACTGAACTATATGCTGCAGTATGACATGGTTTATGCTTAGGGACTTTAGATCGATAACAACTAAAGTGTAGTGTGACAGGGAAATATATGTTTAAATTCTATATGGAACTTTATTTTACTTCTATCATTTGGTTTTTAAATTCTTTTTAAGGGACTTCCCTGGTGATGCAGTGGTTAAGAATCCACCTGCCAGTGCAGGGTACATGGGTTCAAGCCCTGGTCCCAGAAGATCCCACATGCCGCAGAGCAACTAAGCCTGTGCGCCACAACTACTGAGCCTGTGCTCTAGAGCCCGCGAGCCACAACTACTGAGCCTGCATGCCACAACTACTGAAGTCCGCCTAGAGCCCACATCCGCAACAAGCCAAGCCACTGCAATGAGAAGCCCGTGCAACACAATGAAGAGTAGGCCCCACTCATTGCAATTAAAGAAAGCCTGCATGCAGTAACAAAACCCCAACGCAGCCAAAAATAAATTAATTAATTTAAAAAAATTAGTTCCTTTAAAAAAAATAATTAAATTCTTTTTTATTCCCCTATCATTTCAACATACATAATGAACTTGACCAATATAAATAGATAGGGACATTAGAAATTTGAGTTGCTTTAAGTTATATGACACACTAGAGATGAGAAGAAAGAATTGAACAAATATAAATAATGAGCATAAGATTGGGATACAAAATTGTCCTTTGTATAAGAAAATTGGAGCGTGCAACTGGATATTTAAAATGTAAAATTATTTAGAGATATTAAATCATAGATACAATGTATATGAAGCTCTTATGTCTTCCCAGACTCCACCCTCCTCTCCAAAAAAAAGATGAGATTATAAACACTAGTTAGCACCTTCCACACCTTTCTTACATATTTTTCATTCATGAAAAAGCTTTATGTGCCCGCGTTAGACATTCAAAACTAGCATTAAAATAATAGAAACAAAGCCAAACATAATGAACTCTGAGAAAAATATCAAACATATTAGAGTCCTGCAGTTAGGTATGACAAGTATTGCTTTTGCTTCTAAGACCCCACTAAATCAAAACAATGGGGCCAATGGTGCAGGATAATTTTCTCTGATAAGCTGCTGGAAGTATTATTTATGGTTGTTTATAAAATATGTTGTCACAATGGTACCATAGGCCATTGGTGTTTATAAAATATGGTGTCACATTGGCACCATGTCCTAGGCTGCCTAGGACCTCAGTGGTATTTATGGAATAGCCTATCTTTAGGTGCCCTCTGGTATACAAAATTCTTAAAGAAGGAATAGAAAGTATGTTCACCTATGTTTTCTAAAATCGCCCCTTATTTTTTACGACGTAATTAATCAACAGCTAAATGTGTGAAATTTTCACAAAGGAAACACATGCAAGTAAGCAACATGCAAATTTCTGTAAGGTTTTATTTCTGTTTATTTTTTGTTTGTTTTGCAGTTTCTCTCTATCAGGATAAGGATATTCCCTGCTGTTTCTAGTTTCTTAAAAAACTATTTTATTTATTTTTTTATACAGCAGGTTCATATTAATCATCCATTTTACACACATCAGTGTATACATATCAAACCCAGTCTCCCAATTCATCACACCCCCACCCCCACCCACCACTGCTTTCCCTCCTGATGTCCATATGTTTGCTCTCTACATCTGTGTCTCAATTTCTTCCCTGCAAACCCATTCATCTGTACCATTTTTCTAGGTTCCACATATATGCATTAGTATGCGATATATGATTTTCTCTTTCTGACTTACTTCACTCTGTATGACAGTCTCTAGATTCATCCACGTCTCTACAAATAAACCAATTTTGGTCCTTTTTATGGCTGAGTAATATTCCATTGTATATATGTACCACTTCTTTATCCGTTTGTCTGTCAATGGGCATTTAGGTTGCTTCCATGACCTGTCTATTGTAAATAGTGCTGCAATGAACATTGGGGTGCATGTGTTTTTCTGAATTCTGGTTTTCTCTGGGTGTATGCCCAGTAGTGGGGATTGCTGGGTCATATGGTAATTCTATTTTTAGTTTTTTAAGGAACCTCCATACCATTCTCCATAGTGGCTGTATCAATTTACATTCCCACCAACAGTGCAGGAGTGTTCCCTTTTCTCCACACCCTCTCCAGCATTTGTTGTTTGTAGATTTTCTGATGATGCCCATTCTAAGTGGTGTGAGGTGATACCTCATTGTGGTTTTGATTTGCACTTCTCTAATAATTAGTGATGTTGAGCAGCTTTTCGTGTGCTTTCTTGGCCATCTGTATGTCCTCTTTGGAGAAATTTCTATTTAGGTCTTCTGCCCATTTTTGAATAGAGTTGTTTGTTTTTTTAATATTGAGCTGCATGAGCAGTTTATATATTTTGGAGATTAATCCTTTGTCTGTTAATTCATTTGCAAATATTTTCTCCCATTCTGAGGCTTGTCTTTTAATCTTGTTTGTAGTTTCCTTTGCTTTGCAAAAGCTTTTAAGTTTCATTAGTTCCCATTTGTTTATTTTTGTTTTTATTTCCATTACTCTAGGAGGTGGTTCTAAAGAGATCTTGCTGTGATTTATGTCAGAGTGTTCTTCCTATGTTTTCCTCTGAGAGTTTTATAATGTCCATTCTTACATTTAGGCCTCTACTCCATTTTGAGTTTATTTTTGTGTATGGTATTAGGGAGTGTTCTAATTTCATTCTTATACATGTAGCTATCCAGTTTTCCCAGCACCATTTATTGAAGAGACTGTCTTTTCTCCACTGTATATCCTTGCCTCCTTTGTCATACATTAGTTGACCATATGTGCGTGGGTTTATCTCTAGGCTTTCTACCCTGTTCCACTGATATATATTTCTGTTTTTGTGCCAGTACCATATTGTCTTGATTACTGTAGCTTTGGAATCAGTCAGACGTCTGATTCCTCCAGCTCCTTTTTTTCCCCTCAACACTGCTTTGACTATTTGGGGTCTTTTGTGTCTCCATACAAATTTTAAGATTTTTTTGTTTTAGTTCTGTAAAAAATGCCATTAGTAATTTGATAGGGATTGCATTGAATCTGTAGACTGCTTTGGGTAGTATAGTCATTTTCACAATATTGATTCTTCTAATCCAAGAACATGGTATATCTCTTCATCTGTTGGTATCATCTTTAATTTCTTTCAACAGGGTTTTACAGTTTTCTGCATACAGGTCTTTTGTCTCCCTAGGTAGGTTTATTCCTAGGTATTTTATTTTTGTTGCAATGGTAAATGGAAGTGTTTCCTTAATTTCTCTTTCAGATTTTTCATCATTAGTGTATAGGAATGAGAGAGATTTCTGTGCATTAATTTTGTATCCTGCAACTTTACCAAATTCATTAATTAGCTCTAGTAGTTTTCTGGTGGCTTCTTTAGGATTCTCTATGTATAGTATAATGTCATCTTCAAACAGTGACAGTTTTACTTCTTCTTTTCCAATTTGTACTCCTTTTATTTCTTTTTCTTCTCTGATTGCCATGGCTAGGACTTCCAAAACTATGTTTAATAATAGTGGTGAGGGCTTCCCTGGTGGCACAGTGGTTGAGAGTCTGCCTGCCATTGCAGGGGACACGGGTTCGTGCCCCGGTCCGGGAAGATCCCACATGCCGCGGAGCAGCTGGACCCGTGAGCCATGGCCACTGAGCCTGTGCGTCCGGAGCCTGTTCTCCGCAACAGGAGAGGCCACAACAGTGAGAGGCCCGTGTACCGCAAAAAAAAAAAAAAAAATAGTGGCAAGAGTGGACTTCCTTGTCTTGTTCCTGATCTTAGAGGAAATGCTTTCAAGTTTTCACCATTGAGAATGATGTTGGCTGTGGGTTTGTGGTATATGACCTTTATTATGTTGAGGCAGGTTCCCTCTATGCCCACTTTCTGGAGAGTTGTTATCATAAATGGGTGTTGAATTTTGTCAAAAGCTTTTTCTGCATCTATTCGAGATGATCATATGGTTTTTACTCTTCAATTTGTTAATATGGTGTATCACATTGATTGATTTGCATATACTGAAGAATCCTTGCATCCCTGGGATAAATCCCACTTGATCATGTTGTATGATCCTTTTAATGGTTGTTGGATTCTGTTTGTTAGTATTTTGTTGAGGATTTTTGCATCTATATTCATCAATGATATTGGTCTGTAATTTTCTTTTTTTGTAGTACCTTTGTGGGTTTTCGTATCAGGGTGATGGTGGCCTAATAAAGTGAGTTTGGGAGTGTTCCTTCCTCTGCAATTTTTTGGAAGAGTTTGAGAAGGATGGGTGTTAGCTCTCCTCTAAATGTTTGATAGAATTCACCTGTGAAGCCTTCTGGTCCTGGACTTTTGTTTGTTGGAAGATTTTTAATCACAGTTTCAATTTTATTAATTGCTATTGGTCTGTTCCTATTTTCTGTTTCTTCCTGGTTCAGTCTCAGAGGGTTGTGCTTTTCTAAGAATTTGTCCATTTCATCCAGGTTGTCCATTTTATTGGCATAGAGTTGCTTGTAGTAGTCTCTTAGGATGCTTTGTATTTCTGCGGTGTCTGTTGTAACTTCTTTTCATTTCTAATTTTATTGATTTGAGTCCTCTCCCTCTTTTTCTTGCTGAGTCTGGCTAATGGTTTATCAATTTTGTTTATCTTCTCAAACCAGCTTTTAGTTTTATTGATCTTTTCTATTGTTTTCTTTGTCTCTATTTCTTTTATTTCTGCTCTGATCTTTATGATTTCTTTCCTTCTGCTAACTTTGGGTTTTGTTTGTTCTTCTTTCTCTAGTTCCTTTAGATGTAAGGTTAGATGGTTTATTTGAGATTTTTCTTGTTTCTTGAGGTAGCCTTGTATAGCTATAAACTTCCCTCTTAGAACTGCTTTTGCTGAATCCCATAGGTTTTGGATTATCGTGTTTTCATTGTCATTTGTCTCTAGGTATTTTTTGATTTCCTGTTTGATTTCTTCAGTGATCTCTTGGTTATTTAGTAATGTCTTGTTTACATCCATGTGTTTGTGTTTATATGTTTTTTTCTCTGTAATTGATTTCTAATCTCATAGCGTTGTGGTCAGAAAAGATGCTTGATATGATTCCAATTTTCTTAAATTTACTGAGGCTTGATTTGTGACCCAAGATGTGATCTATCCTGGAGAATGTTCCGTGTGCACTTGAGAAGAAAGTGTAATCTGCTGTTTTTGGATGGAATGTCCTATAAATATCAATTAAATCTATCTGGTCTATTGTGTCATTTAAAACGGTGTTTCCTTATTAGTTTCCTGTTTGGATGATCTGTCCATTGGTGTAAGTGAGGTGTTAAAAGTCCCCCACTATTATTGTGTTACTGTCGATTTCCTCTTTTATAGCTGTTAGCAGTTGCCTTATTTATTGAGGTGCTCCTATGTTGGGTACATATATATTTATAGTTGTTATATCTTCTTCTTGGGTTGATCCCTTAATTGTTATGTAGTGTCCTTCCTTGTCTCTTGTAACATTCTTTATTTTAAAGTCTATTTTATCTGATATGAGTATAACTACTCTAGCTTTCTTTTGATTTCAATTTGCATGGAATATCTTTTTCCATCCCCTAACTTTCAGTCTGTATGTGTCCCTAGGTCTGAAGTGGGTCTCTTATAGACAGCATATATATGAGTCTTGTTTTTGTATCCATTCAGCAAGCCTGTGTCTTTTGGTTGGAGCATTTAACCCATTCACATTTAAGGTAATTATTATTATTTTTATTTGCAGTACGTGGGCCTCTCAGTGTTGTGGCCTCTCCTGTTGCAGAGCACAGGCTCTAAATGCGCAGGCTCAATGGCCATGGCTCACAGGCCTAGCCACTCCGTGGCACGTGGGATCTTCCCAGACCAGGGCATGAACCCATGTCCCATGCATCAGCAGGCGGACTCTCAACCACTGCGCCACCAGGGAAGCCCTAAGGTAATTATTGATATGTATGTTCCTATTACCATTTTCTTAATTGTTTTGGGTTCGTTTTTGTGGGTCCTTTTCTTCTCTTGTGTTTCCCACTTAGAGAAGTTCCTTTAGCATTTCTTGTAGAGCTGGTTTGGTGGTGCTGAATTCTCTTAGCTTTTGCTTGTCCATAAAGCTTTTGGTTTCTTCATCGAATCTGAATGACATCCTTGCCGGGTAGAGTAATCTTGGTTGTACTTTCTTCCCTTTCGTCACTTTAAGTATATCATGCCACTCACTTCTGGCTTGTAGAGTTTCTGCTGAGAAATAAGCTGTTAACCTTATGGGAGTTCCCCTGTATGTTATTTGTCGTTTTTCCCTTGCTGCTTTAAGTAATTTTTCTTTGTCTTTAGTTTTTGCCAATTTGATTACTATGTGTCTCGGCATGTTTCTCCTTGGCTTTATCCTGCCTGGGACTCTCTGCACTTCCTGGACTTGGGTGGCTATTTCCTTTCCCATGTTAGGGAAGTTTTCAACTATAATCTCTTCAAATCTTTTCTCAGGTCCTTTCTATCTCTCTTTTCCTTCTGGGACCCCTCTAATGCGAATGTTGTTGTGTTTAATGTTGTCCCAGAGGTCTCTTAGGCTGTCTTCATTTCTTTTCATTGTTTTTTGTTTATTTTGTTCTGCAGCAGTGAATTCTACCATTCTGTCTTCCAGGTCACTTATCCATTCTTCTGCCTCAGTTATTCTGCTATTGATTCCTTCTAGTGTATTTTTCATTTCAGTTATTGTGTTGTTCATCTCTGTTTGTTCTTGAATTCTTCTAGGTCTTTGTTAAACATCTCTTGCATCTTCTCCATCTTTGCCTCCATTCTTTTTCTGAGGTCTGGGATCCTTTTCACCATCATTATTCTGAATTCTTTTTCTGGAAGGTTGCCTATCTCCACTTCATTTAGTCATTTGTCTGGGGCTTTATCTTCTTCCTCCATCTGGTACATAGCCCTCTGACTTTTCATCTTTTCTATCTTTCTGTGAATGTGGTTTTTGTTCCACAGGCTGCAGGATGGTAGTTCTTCTTGCTTCTGCTGTCTGCCTTCTGGTAGATGAGGCTATATAGGAGGCTTGTGCAAGTTTCCTGATGGGAGTGGCTGGTGGTGGGTAGAGCTGCCTGTTGCTCAGGTGGGCAGAGCTCAGTAAAACTTTAATCCGCTTGAGTGCTGATGGGTGGGGCTGGGTTCCCTCCCTGTTGCTTGTTTGGCCTGAGGCAACCGAACACTGGAGCCCACCCAGGCTCTTTGATGGGGTTAATCGTGGACTCTGGGAGGGCTTACACCAAGGAGTACTTCCCAAAACTTCTGCTGCCAGTTTCCTTGTCCTCATGGTGAGACACAGCCACCCCCGCCTCTGCAGGAGACCCTCCAACACTAGCAGGTAGGTCTGGTTCAGTCTCCGATGGGGTCACTGCTCCTTCCCCTGTGTCCCGATGAGCACACTACTTTGTGTGTGCCCTCCAAGAATGGAGTCTCTGTTTCCCCCAGTTTTGTCGAAATCCTGCAATCAAATTCCACTAGACTTCAAAGTCTGATTCTCTAGGAATTCCTCCTCCCGTTGCTGGATCCCCAGAATGGGAAGCCTTATGTGGGGCTCAGAACCTTCCCTCCAATGGGTGGACTTCTGTGGTATAAGTGTTCTCCAGTTTGTGAGTCGCCCACCCAGTGGTTATGGGATTTGATTTTATTGTGATTGTGCCCCTCCTACCGTCTCATTGTGGCTTCTCCTTTGTCTTTGGATGTGGGGTATCTTTTTTGATGAGTTCCAGTGTCTTCCTGTTGATTATTGTTCAGCAGTTAGTTGTGATTCTGGTGTTCTCGAAAGAGAGAGTGAGAGCGTGTCCTTCTACTCCACCGTCTTGAACCAATCCAAAAAACTTCCCTGCTTTCTTTTGGAACTTTTTCTTCCTAGTTTCCCTTTAATGTGTTTGTGCGTGTGTGTATGTGTGTGTGTGTGTGTGTGTGTGTGTGTGTGACTATTGCTGTCAGTTTGCCTTAGTATATGTTTTCCCAGCAATGCATTTATTTTGCCTTCAGTTTTAAAAGAATATTTCAACTGGATATAGAACTCTTGATTGATATTTAAAATTTTATTTCAGTGCTTTAAAGATGTCTTATTTTTTTCTGGCTTATTTCGTTTTTACCAACAATTCATTGTCATCTTTTTCCTCCTTAGCATGTGTTCCCCACCCAACCCCTCTACCATGGATTCTTATAAGATAGTTTTTCCTTTGTTTTTTAAAAATTTATTAGGGTATGCTTAGGTGTGAGAAATTTTGTAATTATAATTTCTAGAGTAAATACCCAAAAGTATGTAAAAGAATATATCATAGTAAGTTGAAAAAATATATACAAATAGTAAATTATTCAATCACTTTAAAGGAAGATTAAAAAGGAGAGATAGAGATATTGAAAAAGGTAAAACTTATGGAATAGAAATAATGATATGGGCCTTGTCAACCCACATACGTCAGTAATTATATTTAATATATATATATAATTTAAAAATGTAACTAAAAAACTAAGATTGTTAGAAAAGAGACATGTATACAATACCCAATATATGCTGTTCTCAAGAAACTTAACTGTAAAGTAAGGTAACAAAGTCTGAATGTAGAAATATAGAAAAAGATAAATCATGTAAGTGGTAACCAAAAGAAAGCTGTTGTTGTTATAGTAGTCAAAGTAGATTATTAGATTTAGTGGCAGGCATTGTTAGACAAAAACTGGAATGTTTCTTAATGATACAGTGGTGGTCCAGTGCAACAGGAATATTTAAATTGAAATCTGTAAACATACAAGAATAAAGTCCTGACGGTGGCGGAGTAGAAGGACATACACTCACTCCCTCTTGCGAGAGCACCAGAATCACAACTAACTGCTGAACAATAATCAACAGGAAGACACTGGGACTCACCAAAGAAGATACCCTACATCCAGAGACAAAGGAGAAGCCCCAGTGAGACAGTAGGAGGGGTGCAATCACAATAAAATCAAATCCCATAACCGCTGGGTGGGCGACTCACAAAATGGGGAACACTTATACCACAGAAGTCCACCCACTGGAGAGAAGGTTCTGAGCCCCACATCAGGCTTCCCAACCCTGGGGTCCGGCAATGGGAGGAAGAATTCCTAGAGAATCAGACTTTGAAGGCTAGCAGGATTTGATTGCAGGACTTTGACAGGACTGGGGAGAAACAGAGACTCCACTCTTGTAGGATACACATAAAGTAGTGTGCACATCAGGACCCAGGGGAAGGAGCAGTGACCCCAGGGGAGACTGAACCAGACCTACCTGCTAGTGTTGGAGGGTCTCCTGCAGAGGCGGAGTGTGGCTGTGGCTCACTGAGGGGACAAGGACACTGGCAGCAGAAGTTCTGGGAAGTACTCCTTGCCGTGAGCCCTCCCAGCCTCTGCCATTAGCCCCAACAAAGAGCCGGGTAGGCTTCAGTGCTGGGTCACCTCAGGCCAAGCAACCAACCCTTCCCAGGGAAGGAACTCAGCCTCACCCATCAGCATAGAAGCTGATGTCTACCAGTCATTTAAATTCTCTCATTTACTATGTTTTATATTTTGACTGTAATTTCCTTGTGTTCCTTTTTTCCCTTTCATATTATCAGCTGGACTTTCTATATTCTTATTGATATAAAGAACACTTCTCTCCCTTTTTTATAAACATTTCTGAGTGAGATTTTTTATTTTATTTTATTTTTTCTGGCTGCACCATACGACATCTTACTTCCCCTACCAAGGATTGAACCCATGCCCCCTGCATTTGGAGTGTGGAGTCTTAACCACTGGACCACCAGGGAAATCCCTTCTCCCTATTTTTAATCAATCTGAAATATGTTCCAATTTCTTACCCAAATTTATCATCCCATAATTATTCTTGACGCTCACTACCTTTGTGTTCTTTTGGGCATTGGTTGCTGTACATTTGTATTATATTTTATATAGTTTTTTTGACGTTTGTTCCCTTGCATTATGTAAGATTAACAGATATCTTTTCTTCAATTAAGATATTCATTTATTTATTTGATAATTAACTGTTTGGTTTTTGTTTTGTTTTGTAGAGGAGATGATATATTAGCTGGTCTCTGAATCCCTTCCCTGGAGTAGAAAATGTATTAACTTTTCCATTTCATTTAAAGCTTGGTCAGATCTGAATCCAAACAGTCCCATTTGAAATTTCTCAACTGTCAGAAAATTCTTCTTCTTTCCTAGAGTCTAAAAGTGTGCTAAAGTTTACCTCATGTCATGTATAATGTTTTGAGAAAGAAGCTTTTAACAGAAGCAGATTTATCATGGAGCTGTTGAAATTTATGTTTCAGGGCTCCTGGAACATACATGAAACACATCCAAAGCCCTCAAATGTGCTTTAAGATTATACTCACATGAGCATTTATATTTTTATAAAATTTTCAAAAGTAAGATATTTTAGCTGCAGTTGGTTAATGCGGCTTGATTTTTCTTCTCTGATTTCCTTTGCGTCACACATCCCCTTCTATTGGGTCATATAGAAGGGACTGCAGAAAGTTGGGGGTTTTACTAAAAGCTTATTACATTGGAGATACAGTTAGTTTGGTTATAGTAAAATTAATTTTGTGGTTCTCTGTCAGGTCTGTGTATAGTTAAATTATTACTAGCCATCCTTGTGTAAGAAAAATCTTCTAGAAATAATCTTATTGTCTACTGTGCTAAGCTCTCCAGAATAGTGACTATGGACAGTAACAAAGAATGATTGATGATTATCACCAAACCAAAGTAATTTTAAACTTAATATTCATATCTTTCTCTTTCTCTTCCTCTCTCTCTTTCTCCCCCACTCCCCCCACCTCTCTTTGTGACCTGGCTGTGTGGCCCTGGGTGCGTCATATAATTTCCAGATTCTGTGAGTAACAAACTTTTTTTTCATCAGCTTCCTGATGGTGTTTTCCAATCACAATAAGAAGCACAATAAGAAGCACAAGGGCGAGTCCAGCCACTCCGTTGGTTATTGATAGGCTGAGACCTGCACATAACACCAAGGAATGCCAAAGTTGTCTGGCAACCATCAGAGCCTAGGAGAGAGGCATGAAACAGATTTTCCTTTGAGACCAGAGAAGGAACCAACCCTGCCAACACCTTGATTTCAGATTTCTAGCCTCCAGAACTGACAGAATAAATTTCTGTTGTTTTAAGCCTCCACATTTATGGTACTTTGTCACAGTAGCTCTTGAGAATTTATGTACTAACTCAGACTCCCTTCAGCTTTCACAGATCTGTAGACTTGTTTTCAGTCATCCCCAGGGTGGGTAGTCCCCACCATCTTCTACTGGGGAGGCAATATTTCCCTCCTACATGGGCCCTGTCAGCTAGCCTCTCTTTCTCTGCCACAGAAGAGTGGAGTAGGAGTGATTTTAGTATTGGCACCTAGGCTTTGCTACATAGTCTCTTTCCAGAATAACCATGAAGTGATTCAGAGTGAGAACTCTTTGCTTATGTTGTCCTCCTCAGCCTAGAGATGGAAAATGGGTAATGCGCATATATGTGATCGCCTCATTCTCTCACTTTTCTCTGTTTCTGCCATCTACAATTTTGGTAAATTCATTTTAAAATCTCAAATATGAATATGTTTTTATTTAATAGACTCTGTTCTTAAAGAAAAGATGGGGGAAAGTTTAAAAATGAAGAAGAAAACAACTAATTGTTGCTCAGAATTAGCTTGTTTTTTAACTGATTAGAATAATTCATCAATACCAAAATAAAAAGGAATTTTTCTATTGTCGAAATCACCCAAACTAATTAAACAGTGACTTGGTAAACTTTTTTGATAACCAACATAAAAAATTATTTTAACCTTTCATCTATTAATAATGTTTTGCATTCACTCTTTGAACATTTTTATACTGAATTATTTATTATTGCAAATTCTTTTGTGATAATAGTTTGATCAAATTTGAATTATAACCTGGCTTATTAGAGTGTCACAGAAAGCATCTTTAATGCTGAATCACAGCGAATCTAATTTACCTTTGGAGTAAAGTTTTAAACATTCTCAAAAATGGTATTTAGCACAATTAATTTCATTCCATGGTATCAAAGAAAAATAACAATTATAATAATTTAGCAGAGCTTTAACACTTACTATACATTTCATTTCACATACTTTACTGCAAATGGATACTTCAGTTATAAAGCTGACTACAACTCTAGAAATATACCAGTAGTATCTTTTATGTTCATAACTGCATGTATGGATAAGTTTTTTAATTGAAATATAATTGACATGTAATATTAGGTTCAGGTGTACAACATAATGATTTGATATTTGTATATATTGCAAAATGATCACCACAATAAGTCTGGTTACCATCCATCACCACACAGAGTATTTTCTTAAAATGAGATTATTTTCATTGTTGTTTTGCTGCCAGGAAGAAACATTCTACAATTCAGCAGTCCATCTCTCATCACAGATAAATATTTTAATACATTTTGAACAACTTTATTATGAATATGTCTGTAAGGTGTAGTTATTTTTTTCTATTTCTAATTTGAAATATTTTATCTTATTAAAGGATTAAAATACAAATTTCAAAGCTATGTGAATATTAACAATAATTAGGCTGAAAAATCTGTGTGCTTTTGAATACTTACTCAGCTTTCTTTAACAAATAATAATCCTGAACATCCTGACTTACAATCAAAATGGAATATGACATATAAAACAAAGACTGTTGCCCACTGTCTAGTTTCTACAAGGATCCAGTGTTTAGCCCCTGCAGTCACTGACTTACAGTACACCTTGAAAGTAATTCAGGACAAAGAACAGGATGAGGCACTCTGTGCTTTGGCAAAACAGGCCCTTAGATATATTTCAGGGAAAGATTTTATGAACCCAGATTATTGCATCTTCCCACACTTAGAAGAGCACTAAAATCATTAACTGAGAAATTTGTTCCTCGTGACTAGCAGTAACCTTATACCTAGATGTAGCATTGACTGCACATACTCCTTAGCCAAAATCATATATATACTGGCCTATCCCCCTACCTCTTTGGAGCAATTCATCAGAGCTCTCTGGGAGGCTGTCTCCTGGGCTATAGACCTCAGTAAGACCCTGAATAAAACTCAACTCACAGCTCGTATATTGTACATTTTTCTTTCAGTTGACAGAATTAGTATGACTGAATAAACAACTTTTCCACAGAGAGAGTATCTACTGAAGACAATGGAAAGTGCTTCCAGATTATAGAATTCTAATTTTTCACTCAAGAATATCTTTTAAGCTGATGTTTTCTTTTCTTTTTAGGTCAATCCAGCCCTGTTTATCTCAGGTGGACTTCATAGCAATTAATTCATCTTCACAGAGCCTCTTATACACTGAAAATATGTGTAAGTGCAATGGATTGGGGATTGCAGTTAGAACCAAAAATGACTTTTACTTTAGTTTTCTTCCATGCAGGGAGTCTAACCACCTTTGTTTTTTAAAAACCAACTTGGTAAAGCAGAATTAAGATCAACGTATTGAACAATATTACTGATTGATCTCACTTGGAAACAAAAATAAGAATCAAATGTTTTAAATGAGGTTATTCCTTTCAACAATTCACTTGAACGTATATAGGAAACACTTTCATACTCAACACAAAATGACCTTTGGAGAAAGCACTCAACATGCTGCGTAAGTGCCCCTTTTGTTAATGGGAATCGAGTAGCTAAATAATGCAATTGACCTGAAAAAAATGACTCAGCTTTCCAGAAATTTGTGTCTCATAGAAAAGCATCTAATTTTATTTGAGAATCTAATATTAAGAACTTTTCCATTTATAAAATTTCAGATTATATTTAAGAACGGACACTTCACAGTATCAGGCACATTAAAGTCTAGGACATGTGGTATTATAATTTTATGTACAATTTACATAATCAATTAATAGACATCTGAAAAATGGATGTTTTCATAATTTTTAGAGCTTAATTTGATTGCTTCAATTCAGGCTGAAAAATTATTTTGAAGATAGCCCTTCAAAATGCCTGTGCAGATCACGTACAGGCCATGTCCTGGCTAATTTGTTTTCATTATTAAACACAGACCTTTCCAATTATATCCATTAGTTTTTCAGTGTAGACCTGTAGTTAGTAAGATGATACAAGAAAGCTGAATAGTTTGTTTTAGAAAATGTAAAAAAAATACCTAGACATATTAAGTGAGAATATATACCAGATAAAAGCAATGGCAACTTAGATTAGTAAAGGAACTGAAGTTATCACTAATCCTATTACCTTATTTTAAATGAAAATAAACTGTGATTCAATGAAGTTACTTGAGTGGGATCAATATCACATCACATGTTAATTAATATCATGCTGTATGTCTCCTATGCCAATTTTTCTATCAGGGCTCTTTTCCTCACACCAAAGATTTATTCCATGTAAATACATGCACAGAAGAATACATTTATGTTAGAAAGATAATAGCCAATTTAGGCACATACGCATTTTGAAGTTTCTATGAGCAGTTATCTAAGGGAAATGATCTTTGATATGGATGCATTATTTCTACTGGGGCTGAATATATTTAGAACTTAAAAAGAATTATTGATGTGTAGTGTTTGTAGTCAATAAATCACATGATTATAAACATCATGTTTGGGAGTGTGAGAGAGAAGTATGTCTTGCTCAGTATTGAGCAGGAAGAAAAGGTAAATAATAATTCATATCTCCAGATGTGAATTAAAACAATAAAGCAGAACTTTTCAAATACCAAAGGGGACTTGAGGTCAAATAAAATAATATGTGATTTATAGAGCTTGGATCCCAGTAACCAACTGAGTACCTAGGGATGTCTACATTACCATATGGCTTTAGTTTTGTGTAATATTAAGTAATGGAAAATTCAATAAAGTTACAAAAATATGACTGAAATCATAGTTTGACATTAGCTAAAAAAGCATTTGCATTGCCTGATGTCATGTGCTTTTTTATTGTCTTTTTATTTACTGTACTGATTTATTCTATACCATTCAGAGATTCCTTGGATACTAATATCATGCTTTTACAAAATAGTTCACTAGGATTGGGACATGGCAAAGAACCAAGAGAAATTTCTTACTAGCCAATTAAATCATGATATGTAGCAACTTGTTTTCAGGTAAAGAAGTTATTTCAAAATTATATGTTGGAAAGCTATTTAAATTAAAACATCCCCGTGGTTTTTATGTCTTGAAAAGTTCGTGTAATACAGCTATCATAGACTGTATATAATTTTCCAAAAAATAAGAAATAAATGAATAATTACCTAAATACCACCTTCCAGAAATATTTAAATACACAATATATCCAAAATTTATTGTTTATTTATTGTTGATCTTTATTCAATCTAGAAATATTCAGTCTACTCATTATCCTGTTATGATTAAATTCACATTACAGATCATCCTACTTCCACTAAACACCTCTGTAAACTGTAATTTACACACTCAAACTCAGCACAGATAGAGATTTTAAATGGTTGTATTATGTATCATAGTTTACTTTTAACAACCCAAGAATATAACCAATGTGAGCTGTCATATTTCATTTGGAAGGAAACTTCTGGTTTTGCTTTTATATATAAATTGATACTGCTAAAGAAGTAACCTCTTTCTACATTGAATAATTTTGTGCATATTTATTGTTAAGGGCTTTTTTTAAACTATTTGTCACACTAGATCATTGCATATTTATGTACTGTAGCACAAACAGATCAGGCATCTAGCTGGGAACACCTTAGCACATTGGCACATTTCTGCTGTTTCTCTCAGAAATATGTATGATTTGGTTTTCCCTCCATGTTAGCAGCACCCAAATATGAAGAAATCAAATCAGTATTGATTTACAGTGCAGATAATTATAGATGAATGTGTGAGAAGGCTTTCTAATAGAATTCTGTCAATCAACTCAAGGCCCAACTTTCTCATTATATGTTTGCAGAAACTATATGATGGAATTTGTCTGGTGACATTTCAGGAATAGTGACTTTGATTTCAAAGGAAATGTTTCAGGTTCATTTCATTACCTTAGAAAAGTAAAAGCAAATTTGCCTTATAAAAAGCAATTACTTCTTAGCTGACCAGTGCACAATAGCAATATAAGAGACTTCTCATCCCACTATTCAAATCCTGAACCAGCAAACTAATGTTTGATTTTGCTTTAAGCCAATTTTACCGTGTTTGAATTGCAAAAGCATTTAATCTTCATAAAGTAGGCTATTATAATGGAGATCATATTGTATTTGTATGGAATGCCAGCTAAGGGAGAACAGTGTTTTGTTTTTATTTTTTCAGTATTTATGGTATTTTAAAAACAATGTTTGGTAGAAAACATTTATGTGGAGCATTTTAAGAAATAAAGAGAACATATTCTAAATTGAGACATTGCACTATATTTTGCCTCTGCAGTTGTACTCCTCATTTCAAATCATAATTTTATGAATTTTTAGTGATAAGTATGAGTATTTCTATTCTATGACTGTTATAAATAATATATTAGAAAAATTTGACTGAATCTTAGTCATGTTGTCTTCATGTATCTCCAGTATTTTAAATTTATTCTTTATAATAAAATATATTTCATACTTTTATAAAAGTATTTTTTTTATTTTTAGTATATTTCACAATTTTAAAAAATGCAGATAGAGATCAGGGGCCATTTGCTAGTATAGATTCGTTATCCTTCAGTATTGAGTCTAATAAGGGGTGAGATGAAAATGACCAATCATAAAAATTGCCCTATGAATACTGTAGAGTGGTAAACCTAAACTTTGAAATTAACAAAGAGAAAAATGTAAGGCTTAGATTAAACAAGATATTGTATGTTTTCAGTTCTGGCTAATAGTGTCACCTAAATTTACTTTCCAAAATAAACATACAGTGTGAAAAATGTGAAAGAAAGAAAAAATACCAACAAATAAAAAATACTGAAATAGAAAGTTGATCTCTAAATTCAAATGAGTTTTAAGTGTATCATGTTGGAACTAGTAATGAACATGATATAGAGACAGATTTTAGGATTTAAACAAATAAAAATGTATATGTATTCATATATTTTGTGTCAAAATTTTAAGGACAAGTGAGAAAAATACCTCATTATTTTTTTTCTAAAGTGTGTTAGCATTTTTTAATGCTATTTGAATAAAAATTAGTGATTTTTACATTCTGGTTATAAGAGGTGATTTATATAACACTATGTGTTAATAAATAATTTGAATTTTCAATTCAATACTATTGTGCTTAGAGCCAACTGTTGTGACTCATTTTTTATCAATAAGACTGCAAATAAATTTTATGCATCAAATAAGTAATGATGAATCTTGTAGAGCTATTAGCATCTATCATTGCATGATCAACACTAGTAGGTAAATTTGAGCTTTTATCTGTATACAAAATAAAAAGAAAGCATTACTAAAAACGGTACATGAATTTCACCATATAAATATTAAAGAACAAAAGGAAAAAATAAAAACCTATGATAAAATATGTATTTGTAGGAGCAAAAAGGATGTAAATCACCTAAGTGGAGTACAGTAAGTCCAGTGGGATACAGGAGCTTGAAAATAAAGTAGTGAAGGGTGAGTGCAAAAATAAGAGAATAGTGGTTGTACAAATAGATTTCATCATCAGTTGGGATAAATGGAACAGGCATATGCAACATGCTTAATTAAAAAAACATTGCTAGTGGGTAGAAGAGATTTTATAATTGGAATTATAAATTAAAAGTAACATTTATCATTGTACACATATTTAATATAGTCACAAAATTTGAGCTTTTTCTTTTGAGAAACAGACTTTTTTGTGAACTTGAGAAAAACAAAATCAATATTTGAGACTACTTGACAACATTTGGTAAAGTGAAATAGTTATTTTTAGGTATTTTAAAAATAGGAATCAAATACTATTTTAAAATTAAGTCTAGGGGAGAAAAATAATCCTCTCTACCCTTTTCAGGGGAGCACAATTTGTTTGCCCTCCAAAATGTCTCTTTGGCATGTGTATTATTGTAAGCAGATAAGGTAGGGGGTCCACTGAGGAAGAAAACCAGTCATGGGTTTCTTGACATAAGAGAAGCCATATTTGTGCTAAGCCATTTTGTGATCTAAGCCTGGTAACAATGCTTGCCCTTGAATAGGTCTCAGTAATTAATGATCTTAAGGCAACAAAAGAATGCAGAAACAAACAACTGTTATCAGGCAAGAAGACTAACAATAGCAAAGATAATATTATCAGTTGTAAGTACTCCCAGTTCTCTTTCAATGATAAAGATCAGCCTGAAGCACCCAACCACTAGATCACTGGAATCTAAGTGATAATATATTGTCCTTTTCTGACCCTCGTGACTTCAGTCAACTAAAGCTTGGACTCTGTGGACCACCCAAGTCCCTTCATGAATATGCATGCACCCTTAGCTTAAAACGTCCCTAATTTGCTGTTCAGGGAGACACTGCTTTGGGAAAGATTCCCGGTGTTCTTTGTTGCAAGTAATAAATCCTTCCCTCTCCCAGTCTTTAGCTTGGTTGTGTCTTTTGGCTCAGCACCCATCAAGAGGTGAACACAGTTTTCAAGTAACATTATTTCAAGCTTAAAAAATAAAGGCCAAAAAGGCCAAAACTTTCACCTTCCCCCTTAGCCGCCTAAAGTATTTAGATAGAGGCTTGGTATAAGAATAGAGTTACCACCACAGAGAACTAGAGTATGAACTAGATGTGAAGACAGGGAGGAACCTAGCAAAATCTGTTCATTAAAATTCCTCTCTGTGTCCCATTGTCTCTGCATGACTCAGCAAAAATTTGTTTACCAAACATCGTATTACCATTTCTATGTGAACTGCCTTCCTTCCCTTTGAAGTCCTAAACCCCCACCCCCCGACATCCTCTTTTGTCTTTAGCTGAAGATGATATTTAAGGTGAAGGTATCAGCCATTTTGCTGAATTACTGAGTTTTTCTGGATCTCTTCCATGTATACATGCTATTAAATTTTTGTTTGATTTTGTCCTGTTAGTCTATCTTATGTCAATTTAATTCTTAGACCAGCCAAAAGAACCTGGAAGGGTAGAAGGAATTTTTCTCCCCAATACCTTCTAGGCTCTTGGCTGAGACACCTCTGTAATAAAAGATAAATTAATGAGAGAAAAACAAGCAGAAATTTAGTAACATGTATAACTCCTGTACAGATGAGAGATACCCAGGAATATTGAATAACTCTCTGATACGGCCCAAGCCATCACCTTAAATACCAACTCCAGCTAAAGACATAAAAAGATTTGGGAGGGGTGGCAGGGAGCCAATTATGGGAGGTATTCAGGCAAAGCACAGTAAAGAAGTTATGGTTGTTATGCAGATTTAAGTCCTATCTTCTCCATTGATAAGAGTTTCTAGAGAGTTAGTCATTCTCTTCTTCCTGGTACAGAGAGGGAGACACTCTTACAAATGATTTCCCTGGCAAATGTAAATGTCTCTTACAAAAGAGTAACTTCTGTGGGGTTTCAAAGTTTCTCTTTCGTAAAAATAACCAACTCAAGATAATCCTTATGCCATAGAGGAATGTTTTGGGATGGCAAATTCTGCTCCCCTTCATAAAAAATTATTCAATTGCCATATAGTTTTATACTATGGGTCTTAAGTAAGACATCTTAAGTGTCATCCACCCCCTTTGAAGCTCTTTTATTTTTATTTAGAATTGTATAAAATAACAGAGAGAAATTCCAGATGAATAGCACCCCCTTTTTTTTTTCTTTATAAATAGAGGAAGTATCGTATTGTAAAAGGTAATGTATTTCATGTTGTGTTGCCTGGTTGTTGAGAAATAATGTTTTTAGTATGCATACAAATTCCAGTAGTGATGTCTTTAATAATAAGCATTTTCATTATTATTTAAGAAATGTTTAATATCTCATTCTTTCCTTACGGCTTAATTGTAAGTCAGTAATTTTCCTCAGATTTAACTCCATAAAACTCAAACTCTGAACCCTACATTACTCAATATGCCCCAACATAGTACACACTCTAACCCCTCCCAGACCTTTGCTAGTTTCCCCTTGCTTTACATACTTTGGAATTATATATCAAATATTACTTTTTTTTCTAAAACTATGCTTGTTTCTATTAGGTGGGATTAATGGCTCCACATTTCTCTTCTTTCAGCCCTGTCTCTAAGCATATTTTGCACAAAATACCACACCTTACTCTCCCAGGAGTCTGTTGTTGAAGGAAAATAAAAATGGAGTCAGTATTGCTAAGAGATCTCTCTAAAATGGAGCTGGGAGGCCACTGGGGAGGTGTGACTTATGCATGGGTCAGCTAGGTTGAATCTGATCTTTTGATCACTTACTGTCCTAATAAAGGCATCTATAACATCTGCCAGAAACTCAAGGTACTTACCCTAAGATAACTAGTAACATCCATCCCTGAGGACAAATATTTCCTTTCTTGTATCAGAGTACAACCTCATGGCTTTTGCCATTATAATCCCCTTACTCTTTCTCTTCCTTGGAATATTCTTTAGGTTTTATCCAAATTTGTGTCTCCCAAATTACAATTCTTAAGACCATAAATATTTTTTTTTTCTTATTTGCAGGCTTATTCATTTCTGTTTGTTTGTTTGCTTGCTTATTTTTTGGTTGACACTGAATTTCCAAAGGGACAAGAGTGTTCCTAGCCAGTGTTATATCCTCAGCACCTAATATGGTGCCTGATGTGTATTACCATGTTATGATTAATAGAGTAACTATAGGTGATAACTGCTAACACAAAATAGCAACTACTGGTTAACAGTTATAGGTAATTTGTTATGTGTCCACTAAGTTCTTTACATTGATTGTTCATTTAACTATTTCAACAACTCTGTAAAGTTGATGCTATTATTATCTTCACTATGCTGTTGAAGAAATTAAGGCAAATAGAAGTAGAGCAACTTATGTATGGGTTAGGAAGTGGGAAATTTCCTCCTCTACCCTTCTTGAATTCTTCTGGCTGTGCTAATAATAAAATCAACACAAGACAGATTAACAGGAGAAAAAGAAACACATTTTCATTTGTGGGCACAGAGGTCTCATAGAAATATAACCTAAAAAGTGGACAAATTAGGTAAATTTTATACTTTTTAGACAAAGAAACAATACATTTGTGAGGACTTGATAGGACAAAGAAACTTGGGCATTGAGTGCTTAATTAGTGAAGAATCAAAACAGAATTTGGGCTTAAAATAGGAAATTAAACAAGCAAAAATGATTTGTTTATACAGGCATCTCAGCCCTGAATCCCCTGTCTCTGATGAAAAGGGTGTCATTCTACCTCCAGATGCAGAAAACACACCTTTCATGAGAGATTTATTTCTTGCTTTCAGAGTGACAGGAAGGAAGGTTAAAGTATCCCTCTTGTGTTGATCATTTCTTAAGTAACTTTAACTCAAAATAATCAACATGCCATTAAGGCATACTTTGGGGCCTCGACAGATTCACGTTTGGTGAATATGAATACAGCTCCAAAAGTAGCTAGACTGAATTTTGTCCTCTGTGTTTGGCCTTCCAGTTCTGTATAACTAAAGACAACTGTATCTCTTAAGTTTGAAGGGGCTCACAGGTGAGGCTCCTCAAGATTTTTGTAAGCTCATTTGGGGGGAAAATGCCATTTTGGGAAAAAAATATAGCCAATTTACTAAAAGTTTTCTTCCTAGGATGAAATTTAAACATTGTATCTGAGCATAATGTAGGCAGATTTGATCATAGCATGGTAATGACAGAACTGTTTTTTCCCGACCTATATGCCATTTCATCTGCTGACCTGGCTGCCCAATTGCTCTGCTTATAAAACAAACAAACAAACAGAAAACAAAAACACAGATGCTGCTTTGCTCTGAGTACCTATATCAGCAGCAAGGACTCACATCTTCCTACCACAGCTGATCCAGAATTTTGCAGTTTGGACCCTCAGCCTATTTGACTATATATCTACCAGCTCCAAATCAGATAAATACTTCAAACTTCTTTCATAAGTTTAGCAAGATTATGAAACCAAGCAGGACCCTGTGGGGCTCCTGGGCACAAAGGCGTTTCTGTGTCCCCCATTTCTTGTTTGTAGGAAATAGGCTTCATTCAGCCTCCATGACCTTCCCTGAGTTCTAAAGTGCAGGTTCAAACAGTTGCTAATCAGGGGAGGGAGGGGATGCAGAGACAAGGGAGTAGTTAAGAAACAATAGTGCAGTCTTGGGGCAGGGTCCTGGTTCTACCTCAAGGGATATATATTAAACAATATCTTTGAACTCTTCTGCAGAACTAAAACCCCCACCAAATGGAAGATGTTAATGACATAATAAAGCATTCTTCATTCCAGAGAGAAGGTCACAGTTTGATAACCTCCAGAACCACAGAAGCCTGTCATGAGACCACCTGACTCCAGATATCTCTGGATTGAAGAAATGCAGCCCCTGCACACACCCTAACCCTTATTAGCAACACCGCACCTTGACTGTAAGACTCCTCACAAGCCCCCCACCAAGTGGGGACACACAGTTTTAAGGGCGTTAGCCCGCTGTGGCCCCCTTTGCCTAGCAAAGCAATAAAGCTATTCTTTTCTACTTCACCCAAAACTCTGTCTCCAAGATTCAATTAGGTGCCAGGGCACAGAGGCTGAGTTTTGACAACAATTGATTCCTGGATTTTTATTCCATTGGTACCAAAATTCATAAATTTTCAGATGTCTTTGGAGACAAGTGCCTTTGTCCTTTATTTTTAGTGTGACAGATGACACTTATAGAAAGAAATGAGTGTGACATCATTCCAGTGGACACTGCCTCACTTTTCTATCCACTTTGAGACTGAATCTCCTCCTAATGCTGAGTGGAGATGAGCTTGGAGACCACAGCAGATAGACTTTTCAGATCCTGTGAGGTAAAAAGAGGTTCTTAAGTTCAAGGTTTTAGTGCAAAAGAGGGAAAATTCCACAAAGAAGTATTAACTTTTAACAATCACAAATATGAAAAGATGTGGAAATATGGAAAAGTCTCTTAGGACTTTGTTTTTTACTATTTGAAATGAAATAATTGGATATTGCAACAATTAACTGCATACAATAGGAAGCTTATCAAATATGACAGTTTTATGATTTCTAAAATGATATGTGTTTCAAATTTAAGATCTTCTATTCTAGAAATGCACTGTGCTCCATCTAATTGCCAATCATTTAAAAATATCCCTTCAAAAAATATCTGCAAGATTTTTCAAATAGTCATTCAACCTAATTAACCAATAAGAACTTCTAAAAACTTACTGGACTTTCCACCAAAAAGAGAAGCACAACTAATGCAGTAGATAAAAATGAAGCTAAAAATACTTTAAAATAAATGATGATTTGAATAACAATAATTTTAAGAGAAAATTTAGTACATAAGATGAATGACAAATTGAAGGAAACAAACCCATTAAAATTCAGCAGTATTTGCTTAAAGGCGCCTAATACCAATTTCATGAGTTTTATTTTGTTTTATAATTTTGATGATAACCACAGCCCAGTTCTGTCAGACCATACAATTTAATTCATTGTATGTCTTAAAGCCATATCATCTATTTTCTTGATTATCATCCTTTCTTTTTTTTTGGTTGATACATCTCTGTTGTCAAGGAGGAAAGAAATTTCCTCTGCCTTTCTAAGTTCTTTTGCCTGGTCTAAGAATTAAATTGGAATGAGACAGATAAACAGGAGAAAATAAAACAAAAGTTTAATAAGATGTGTACATGGGAGAGACCCAGGAAAACTAAGTCATCAAAACAGCTGAAACCCTCATCTTAAATATCATCTTCATCTAAAGACCAAAGAAGATGTTGGGAGTAGGGGTTTAGGACTTCAAAGGAAATGAAGGCAAGTCACATGGAGATGGAAAGAAAATGTTTAGTAAACAAATATTTGCTGAGCCATGCAGAGGCAATGGGACACAGAGTGGACTCTGATCTCTAGGCTCTGCCAAGTTCCCCCAGCCATCACACCTAGCTCATATTCTTTGCATATGTCTCTATTGATAGCTCTATTCCAAGAAAAATTACTTTATCTAAATTCTTTTAGGCAGCTGAGGAGGAGGTAACAAGAAAAACTTCCTGAATCTTCTGTTTCTTATAAATAATGAGCCTAGAGGACTTCCCTGGTGGCCCAGTAGCTAAGACTCCATGCTCCCAATGCAGGGGGCCCGGGTTCAATCCCTGGTCTGGGAACTAAATCTCACATGCCAAAACTAAGAGTTCACATGATGCAATTAAAAGATCCCACGAGCCACAACTAAAGATCCTGTATGTGGCAACGAAGATCACGCATGCCGCAACTAAGACCCAGCACAGCCTAAATAAATAATATTTTTTTAAAAAATCAGCCTAAATTAATCCTCATGCCAAAGAGATACATTTTAGGATGGCACATTTTGCTCCCCTACACTGTCAATTACAAAATGTAGCCTCTGAGAGTCACAGTAAGATTTTCTTTCAACTCTTCTGAAAATCAACTATTAGTTGATCCATTGCAAAATGACTTCTTTCTGCTGAACTTTGCTAAAGGTGGGATTAAAAGGCACACCATACCCTTTAAGAGGGGAATGACAAACAAAGAACAGAGCAAATGCAAATATCCATGTCCAGGAGAATAGTAAATAACATTAATGTGGCAAACTGGCATCAAGAAGCAGCAAGAGAGATTTAGCCAAAGGGAGCTATCAGATCTGAGACAAGAAATCAGAAGGTAAGTGAGCAACAGTCATAAGGAAGTTATAACAATAAGCAAACATGTGAATACAAACATCTGTAGGCACCAAGAAGATATTATCTCCATAAAAATTATCAGAGCCTGCTTTTAAAAATATACATTTTTTTAAGGGAGCAAGATTTAATCTCAGAAAAGTTGATTTCACCTTTCAGCTGGGAGCATTCATTTGGCCATAGATAGAAAATTTTGGGCCAGTGGATCAGCAGCAGCTGGTTACAAGATTCTTAAATAGATGTACATATGTTGTAACCATTTGTATTTAACAGATTCACATCATTATCCCGGAGGGACATATCATGTTAAATCTGCCCTTTGTGACAATTAGTCTTGCTGATTATGAGTTCTAAAAGGGATTGTAAAACTTATCCAGTCCAATGTTCTGAATGTATTATGGTGAAAAAATAGCCCAAGCCAATTTAAATAGCTATCCCAGGTTTAAAATTTAGTCAAGAACAGTAGGCTAGAACTCAATTCTCTTGACACTTTCATTACATCACATTGCTTTCTCCACCACATATGCAATTTTTCCTAGCCTAAAAATGAACTGCCTTCACTGCTATCCTGAAAAAGTGTATAATAAAACCAGCTTTGGTGAAAATTAATAATTTGGCTATTTCTCCAACTTTGAATATTCCAAATATAATAGATACCTATAAGCTACTTCTTTCTTGACAGCTCAAATAATAACTGCATAAAATATTATTTCTATACCCTGCTGATATTGTAGACTTTTGCTTCAATCTTCTGGCACCATTGTATAGCTTCAAAAGGAACTATGTCCTCTGCTGTGCTGTGAAATCAAAATAACAATTTTTAAAATCTCCATTAATTTTGCTATGGAGCTGCAGAAATTTAAACGTTTATTAACATATTTCAATTGTTAGTAAATTGCTTTTGCTTATTTTGGAATAGAAAGTAATGAATATGCACTGAGGCTTTGGGGGGTCTTGCAGTTACAGACCACAGAAGATCTTAATTTTTGAAAGTCAACTCTGCTGTTTTAGGACATTCTAAAGTGGTCTGTAGAATCTAAAGCACAGCCTGGGTATGTTTTTTCTGATGTATAAGTTAAGGATAGTGTTTGAATTTTGTGTTACCAAACCAAACTTGGGTGTGGCTCACAGCAAAGCCAATTTACTGACACTGGGTTGTAATGAAAGAAAGTACAGCATTCATTTGCAGGGCACCAAGCAAAGAGTAAGGGTGGCTTATGCTCAAAAGACCTGAATTCCCCAGTGGTTTTCAGGGAAGAGTTTTTAAAGGCAATATTTGGGGTAGGGCTGCAGGATGCATGATTTTCTTCTGGTTGATTGGGGGTGAGGTAACAAGGTAGTGTTCCAGGAGTCTCAATCATCAACCTTCTGGTTCTGAACAGTCTAGGGTCTCAGCATGTAGTTACTGTCCTCCACTTGGGAGGCAAGGTGGAGAGCTTAGGACTAATGTTTCTTGACTGCTTTTCCTTTGTTTCTGCATTTCCTTATTTCCCTAATTAGTAATGGCTTGAATCTGCTCTTTGGAGCTCAGGGAAAGTCTAGGAGGCTAAAACCTTTTTCTACAAACAAGAAACAGGACACAGAAAGGCTTTTGTACCCAGGAGGGCCCCATAGGGTCCTGCTCAGTTTCAATCCCCCTTTTCCTCGATACTCCTCAATCTTGATGGGAACAGGTGTGGGACAAGAAAGGGAATAAAGTTTTGGATAGAGAGGTTTATCATAAACTCGGTAGAGGAAGACGTTTCAGGGAGATGCAGTTTCATAAGGAAACATTCAACATCAAGTTCAACCTGAACTTGCTTAGTTGATCTTACCTTTCTTCAAAATATGCTTTGTAAGCTGATAGGAAAAATCTATATTAGTATTAGAGGCAATTCCATAATGATTAAAAAATGTAGTGGAATTGTGGCTGGACCCTGGGAATGAATATCTATCCTAAGAATCATGTTAAGAGGAAATATACATGTGGACAATTGTAAGAGGGGAACGTACTAAAGAAGGCTGTCATGCTACAATTGATTTAAAGAATGATAGTGTAGGGGAGCAGAATTTGCTACCCCTAAATATTTCTCTTTGGAACATTAATTATTTTAAGCTAGTTATTTTCTAAGAAACAGCAGACATGGGAAAAACTCTGAAAACCAAGTGAGAGTTATCCTTTTGTAAGAAACATTTACATGTATAAGGGAAATGTCCATTTGTAAAAGTGTCTCCCTCTCTGTACTTGGAAAGGGAGGATGACCAAACCTCTAGAGATTTATCAGTGGAGAAAGCCATGACTTAAATCTGCATAACAACCTTACCCTTGTTTACTGTGTTTTTTCTCCTAACCTCTCCTGACTCTCCCCACCTTCAACATCTTCCTTTGGTTTCAGCTGAGGAAAATATTTAAGGTGAGGGTTTCAGTCATTTTGATGAGTTACTCAGTTCTCCTGGGTCTCTCCAGTGTACACATGTTATTAAACTTCTGTTTGATTTTCTCCTGTTAATGTGTCTCATGTCAATTTAATTCTTAGACCAGTCAGAAGAGCCTAGAAGGATAAAGGAAAATTTCTTCCTCCCTGACAATACCAGTTCAAGAAAAGCCTAACTGATGTGCTCATACAAGTTTGAACGTTTAGGAAGATAATAATATATATAAAAGGGTGGTGATAGTATGAGGAAGGGAAGTGTCCCCAAGTAACCTGATTGGAAAATCCTTTATGGTATAGCTGTGATGCTTTCTACCATTTAAAGTCTCTCTTTTCCTTTTCCTTTATTTATTTATTTATTTTAAACTTGGTAAAAACAAACAATATGACATTTGTTCTGGAATGTTAATTGGAGCAATTTTTTCCCTCCCTTCACTGGATCTAAAGAATATACATACAATTTCTTTTTCATTTTTAAACCAATACACTATAAACCACATATTTAAATTGTACAAATTGATGAGGTTTGACATATAAATGCAATTGTGAAATCAGTATCACCATCAAGATAGTGGACCTTTCCATCCTTTCAAAGGTCCTTTGTGCCCCTTTGTAATGCATTTCTCTCTACATTTTGTCCACAGTCATGTTGATCTGTTTTGTTACTATAGATGTGTTTCTATTTTTTAGAAATTTATCTAGATGAAGTCATACAGTCTGTATTTTTTTTTTTTTTTTGGCTACCTTTTTCTCAGTAAAATGTAGATTTAGAGATTCATCCATGCTGTTTTGTGCATTAATTATTTGTTATTTTTGGCTGCTGAAAAATATTCTGTTGAATGTGTGTACCACAATATGTCCACACAGCTTTTGATGAACTTTAGAGTTTCTTTTTCCAATTTTTGGCTGTTACAAATAAAGCTGATGTGATCATTTGTATAGGAGCTTTGTATGAGCACTCAGTCATTTTAAAAAGCAACTTTTGTTTTCATGGATTCTTTCTGTTACTATTGAATATTTTGTATTTTATTGATTTCTGTCCTTCTCTTTATTATATCCTTTTCTCCTGCTTATTTTGGATGTGTTTTGCTCTTCTATTTCTGGTTTCTTAAGGCAGTGACTGAATTGATTTTAAATTTTTCTAATTGTCTAAAGTAGTTGTTTAATGCTATAACTGTCCCTTTAAGTACTTCTTTGGCTACATCTCATAATTTTGGTAGGCTAGGTTATGATTTTTCTTCTCTACCTTTAAACATTTACATGTAATATGGTTATTATATTTATGTTTAAATTCATTAGTTTTCTATTATTTTTCTGTTTTTCCTACTTGTGCATGCATCCTATTTGAGAAATCTTACCATATCTCAGAGCCAAAAGATGTTAAATAATAACAGATTTTTATCTTACACAAATACATAAAGAATCAATATTCTTCTATATTTATATGTAAAAATTAAATATATTAGATAGTTAAATATATAATCTATGAGTGGGACAGAAAACTTTCCAAACATAATATCAAAAGCAAAATCTATTAAAAATTTAATGAAAATTATTTCATTTTTATTATTTATTATTAAATTATTATTATAAATAAATTATTTATTTATTATAATAATAAATTTATAAATTATAAATAAATTTATAACTATTATTATTAAATAATATTTTTATTATTTCAATAATAATAATCATTATTTAATAATGAAAGTCTGGAAGTAAAAAAAAATCGTAAGGCAAATGCTAGAATAAAAATTAAAATAAATGATAATAGTCTATAATTGTACTTTCTGAACTGTTTACAAACCAAAACAGAAACCTAAGGAAAACAGACGTAAAATACATCAATATGTCATCCATTATGGTAGGAAGAATTCAAGATGACTCCAAATGAGTAATCCCCTTCCCTTGGGTGATGGCTAAACCTGTGACAGCTTCTAATCTATAGCATTTGGCCAAGGTAATGGGGTGGTCACTCACTGATGAGGATCATTAAAGGCAAAGATGATGAGATAGTAATTCCCATGATTTTATCTTAGCTGACTGAAGACAGATTGCTCTGCTGACCTTGAAGGAAGGTGCCATGTTGTGAGAGTGTCTGTGAGAGGACAAAAGGGCAAGGAACTGGTAGCAGCCTTTTGGAGCTAAGAGCAGTCTTAGTTGTTAGCTAGAAAGAAAATGGACTTCTATCCTACAGCTTCATGGAACTGAATTTTGCCAACAACTGCATGAGCTTGGAAGAGAAACCCAAGCTTCAGAAAGAAATGCAGCCCAGGGGGCTTCCCTGGTGACGCAGTGGTTAAGAATCTGCCTACCAATGCAGGGGACACGGGTTCAACCTCTGGTCTGGGAAGATCCCACATGCCACGGAACAACTAAGCCTGTGCACCGTAACTACCGCACCTGCACTCTAGAGCCCGTGAGCCACAACTGCTGAGCCCATGTGCCACAACTGCTGAAGCCCACGTTCCTAGAGCCCATGCTCCACAACAAGAGAAGCCCAGCAATGAGAAGCCCACGCACCGCAAAGAAGAGTAGCCCCCACTCACTGCAACTAGATAAAGCCTGCGCACAGCAACGAAGACCCAACACAGCCAAAAATAAATAAATTAAGTAAATAAATTTATTTAAAAAAAGAGAAAGAAATGCAGCCCATATGACAACTTGATTTCAGCCTGGTGAGACCATGAGAAGAGGATCCAACTAACCCATGCCAGGATTCTTGACCCACAGAAACTATGGTATAATAAATAAATGTTGTTTTAAGAGGTTAATTTCATGGTAATTTTATATGCTGCAGTAGAAAACTAATGCATCTAGAGCAGAATAAACATCACCAAAATATTCAAACCCATCAAGAAAATATAATTTAAATAATCAAAGGATTCCTTTGTTCATCTAAAACATAAAATTATAGCATGTATAAAGCGTTAATACATGTATTTATACATCTGCATTTATATATCTATTTTATTATTATTTCTAAAGCTGATTTTAAAATTTTTACATTTAATCTATTTCTACAGGTACATCTACTTCAATTTTTACAAATTTTTGTAATCTGTATGTCTATATCCATAGCATCACTTTATTTTGACATGAATGTAGAGCATCAAGTACTTTCATACTCTACTGATGAATTCTATATTTGATAAATATTTACATAATTTCTGACAATGCTAAAGACAGCTAATATTTAGTACTGATCACAATGTTAGCTAGCAAATACAGAAAATACAAGGAAAATGAGTTCAATTATAAATAACACATGACAAAAATCCCAGTTTTCTATTTGTATATAATATGTATTTACATATACATTACATACTTATATATTATGTATGCATATTCATTACTATTTTCTCCAAAATGCATACACATATACACAGAAAATATATATAGGAGTTTATTTGACATTTCATTGACAGAGTTATTCCTGGACTATGGGTATCTGCATGATTTTATAAGCAATAATTTCTTTTTAATTATTTTTATTTTATGTTATTCAATAACATATGAAAATTAAACTTTTAGTTTTTGTTATTTATACATAATCAGATGATATTTTATTACCTTATTTTGGTTTTATGATTGTTATTTTAGTACCACAAAAGTGTTTTATTTTGTGGTCATTTATGTACAAATTTTGTCTCTTCTCTGTTGATAAGCTCCCTGAGGTGATAAGATGTATAACCATTTTGGTCGGATGTTCAGTCAATATGTGTAGAAAGAATAAATGAATTCTTAAGAAGTGCAATAGTGTGGCCCTTTACACTCATTAATATTTTTTCAAATAGCAGTGTCTTTGAAAAAAATTATTATTTTGAATAACTAGTTAGATTTCCTTTCTGTGGTTTGATAATGTAGAAACTACAAAACACCAGGGATCAGTTCAGCAACATTTTTTTTCTTTTTGCCATGCAAAGTACCATTACCACTCAAAGGCAATAATTAAACTCAACTGAACCCATGGGAGGCATTAGGTGGACAGAGCTGCAACCTGCTGTGAGTCTAAGAATCTTGATTTAAGAGGTATTATTAAGAAGGAAGAAGGAATGTCCTAGATCTAAATGTAAAATCAGTTGAAATCACTCCACATACTGTTCATCCCTTCCCAAGTAAACTTTCTATATTGTTGCATAGTTTCTTTTTAGTCTTCAAAAATCCTTTATAGCATAATATCAATTCTAACCATAAAATTTTCCATTATCTCCAAGCATGCTGAGACTGCCCCTCTCACTTCTAATTTAGCCATTCTTCCTCTGTACATTATCAACAGGATGAGGGAAAGGTTTCTTGGCGGTTGCTATTGACAAAAATTTTAATAGAAATCCAATAATAGAGATTTAGGAGGAATAGAAAGAGCATATCTAGAATACTCCTACTAAAAATAGTTAACAGCTACTGGGTAGTTACAAGCACTGCTCTAAATACTTTACATGTGTTAACATTTTCCCAGGTAGAAAACATCTTTGTCACAATTGTGGACACCACAATAACTCTAAATTGCCCTTGTTGTCCTTTTGTATGATTCCTTATTTCACTTTCAGTAAGCCCGAGAAATGAATGACATTTATGAAAACCTGTTTGTTTTTCTTGCGAAAGCATTAATTGTAAAGGCTAAATGACTTCAGCTAAATCTGTAGAAGAACGAAGAGGCCAGAATATGCCAGCCTTTATAGGTTAGGTTAAAGATTTGAGATTTTGTTATATGTATAGTTGAGGGCCATTGGAAGATTTTAAGCAGGAGAGTCATGTGTTCAGATCTGTACTTTAAATAAAAACAAAAACAATCACTCTGTCTTTTTTGTAAATAACTTTAAAGAACAGGCAATAAAGGAGATAAGAAGGTCCAACCTGTTGAAGAATAGTAACGTAGATGATAGCATTGGGGACAGGAAAAAGTGGGTGAAGTTGAGATATATTTGGAGGACAACTTGAGAAGAACTGGTGATTAATTAGATGTGGTAAGTGAGAGAGAAAATATATTGAGAAAGACTCTACATTTGTTTGTATCAACATAAAGTGATTTCTAAAATTTTTACTTTGTCTTGGTTATCTGACCCATGTCATTGTCAAACAGAGAAAACTCGCCATTTTAATTAGATCAAGAAGTATTTGCTTCAATGAATCAACAGACAAAGAATTAATCTCCAAAATATATAAACAGCTCATGCAGCTCAATATTTTAAAAAAACAAACACCCAGTCAAAAACTGGGCAGAAGACCTCAATAGACATTCTCCAAAGAATACATACAGATGGGGAAGAAGCACATGAAAAGCTCCTCAACATCAGTAATTATTAGAGAAATGCAAATCAAAACTACAGTGAAGTATCACCTCACACCAGTTAGAATGGGCATCATCAGAAAGTCAGCAAACAACAAATGCTGGAGAGGGTGTGGAGAAAAGGGAACCCTCTTGCACTGTTGGTGGGAATGTAAATTGATACAGCCACTATGGAGAACAGTATGGAGGTTCCTTAAAAAACTAAAAATAGAGCTACCATATGACCCAGCAATCCCACTACTGGCCATATACCCAGAGAAAACCATAATTCAAAAAGACACATGCACCCCAATGTTCATTGCAGCACTATTTACAATAGCCAGGTCATGGAAGCAACCTAAATGCCCATCAACAGATGACTGGATAAAGAAGATGTGGTACATATGTACAATGGAATATTACTCAGCCATAAGAAGGAATGAAATTGGGTCATTTGTAGAGACGTGGATGGACCTAGAGACTGTCATACAGAGTGAAGTAAGTCAGAAAGAATAAAAATATCATATATTAACGCATATATGTGGAACCTAGAAAAATGGTACAGATGAACCGGTTTGCAGGGCAGAAATAGAGACACAGATGTAGAGAACAAGCATATGGACACCAAGAGGGGAGAGTGGTGGGGGGCGGGTGGTGGTGTGATGAACTGGGAGATTGGGATTGACATGTATACACTAATATGTATAAAATGGATGACAAATAAGAACCTGCTGTATAAAAAAATAAAATAAAATTTTAAAAAATATTTGCTTCATATTCCTCCAGAAATGATTCCATTTGTCAAAGGTATAAAATCGAATAAAATATAATTTATTAGAATTTATTAGCTGTGATATAGATATGACCACTGAAAATTGGTTAATAGTAAATATGATTCTCCAATCATCTAACTACTTAGAATTCAACTCATTGCTTAAAAGACCTATAGGCTCAAGATGGGACAAAATTAGACATAATGCTATAGGGGAGAAAAATAACAGAGGCAGCAACTTCCAGATTTACCAGCTTCTCATAGTCTTTATTCAAAAAGCAAGAACTCAGGTTATAGAAACTCAGATTGTTTTTAGTAGCTTTGAAAACTGTTATGGGCTGGAAGAAGAATTTGGTTGATTGTGGAACTTTGAGACTTGTAGAAAGCAACTCTTAGCAAATTGGAGATATACATTTGAGATGTAATTTATATAATGGAAGAGTCTTGTAGTCATATTCAGTCCTTTGGATATTATCTTTGTAACAATAAGAATTAAATGAAGAACACTAGGCAAATATGTTAAGGCAATATGCAAGACATATGTATTTTAAAGTATTATTATTTCTGCAGAGTAGATTGTAGATATTTAAAAAATACTATAGAATTAAAGTTTTTAAAAGATTGTAGCAACCCAAGCATACAAGATGAATCCTTTATATAATGTAGTATCTGTAAGATTTAAGATTCAGATAGCTTCTAGAGATTTAAAAGATGTTTTTAATAGGTATCATAGTATTTACATTTGACAGGATAACTGAATAAAAGCAATGAATAATGAGCGTTAACCATTCTTTTTCTGTGATTCAGTGTGTGCTTTACTATAAAATTTCAAACATCACAATAATGTTTTCCCATATATAGACATCTTATTCATAATATGGAGCTTAGCAAACTGAAATTTTTAAAAAGTGAATAGTTTGCTGAAGTTCAGAAAGATCTAAGTGATAAAGCTGTATTTTAGACCCTTTGATATGATTTTAAATGAATCAAGGGTAAAACCTAGGTTTTTTACTTAAGAAACTGGATGTATTACCAAAAACAAACAAAAAAAATCAAACAAACAAAAAACTGAATATCTAAAACTGCAATTTAGTACCAGGTCTAAGCCCAAATGACCCCATGATTTTATATTCCATGAGTTTCCATATGAAATAACTCTTAAGACTCTCTTTAAAGTCCCATCTAAAGCTGGTAACAAGTTTCCTTATTCTCAAAATGTCTGAATTGCTTTTTATTTCCTTCATAGTTTGGGTAGAAATTTTTAGTATTGCTTTATTATTTACTTATTTATTTATTTAATTTTTTTGTACTTTCTTTGTCTAGTTTTTGTATCAGGGTGATGCTGGCCTCATAGAATGAGTTTGAGAGTGTTCTTTCCTCTGCAATTTTTTTGGAAGAGTTTGAGAAGGACGGGTGTTAGCTCTTTTCTAAATGTTTGATAGAATTCACCTGTGAAGCCATCTGGTCCTGGACTTTTGTTTGTTGGAAGATTTTTAATCACAGTTTCAAAGTCATTACTTGTAATTGGTCTGTTCATATTTTCTGTTTCTTCCTGGTTCAGTCTTGGAAGGTTATACCTTTCTAAGAATTTGTCCATTTCATCCAGGTTGTCCATTTTATTGGCATAGAGTTGCTTGTAGTAGTCTCTTAGGATGCTTTGTATTTCTGTGGTGTCTGTTGTAACTTCTCCTTTTTCATTTCTAATTTTATTGATTTGAGTCCTCTCCCTCTTTTTCTTGATAAGTCTGGCTAATGGTTTATCAATTTTGTTTATCTTTTCAAAGAACCAGCTTTTAGTTTTATTGATCATTGCTATTGTTTTCTTTGTTTCTATTTCATATATTTCTGCTCTGATCTTTATGATTTCTTTCCTTCTGCTAACTTTGGGTATTGTTTGTTCTTCTTTCTCTAGTTCCTTTATGTGGAAGGTTAGATTGTTTATTTGAGATTTTTCTTGTTTCTTGAGGTAGCCTTGTATAGCTATAAACTTCCCTCTTAAAACTGCTTTTGCTGAATCCCACAGGTTTTGGATTGTCGTGTTTTCATTGTCATTTGTCTCTAGGTATTTTTTGATTTCCTGTTTGATTTCTTCAGTGATCTCTTGGTTATTTAGTAATGTATTGTTTAGCCTCCATGTGTGTGTGTTTTTTACATTTTTTTCCCTGTAATTGATTTCTAATCTCATAGTGTTGTGGTCAGAAAAGATGCTTGATATGATTTCAATTTTCTTAAGTTTACTGAGGCTTGATTTGTGACCCAAGATGTGATCTATCCTGGAGAATGTTCCATGTGCACTTGATGTAATCTGCTGCTTTTGGATGGAATGTCCTATAAATATCAATTAAATCTATCTGGTCTGTTGTGTCATTTAAAGCTTCTGTTTCCTCATTAATTTTCTGTTTGGATGATCTGTCCATTGGTGTAAGTGAGGTGTTAAAGTCCCCCACTATTATTTTGTTACTGTCGACTTCCTCTTTTATAGCTGTTAGCTGTTGCCTTATGTATTGAGGTGCTCCTATGTTGGGTGCATATATATTTATAATTGTTATATCTTCTTCTCTGATTGATCCCTTGATCATTATGTAGTGTCCTTCCTTGTCTCTTGTAACATTCTTTATTTTAAAGTCTTTTTTATCTGATATGAGTGTTGCAACTCCAGCTTTCTTTTGATTTCCATTTGCATGAAATATCTTTTTCCATCCCCTAACTTTCAGTCTGTATGTGTCCCTAGGTCTGAAGTGGGTGTCTTGTAGACAGCATATATATGGTTCTTGTTTTTGTATCCATTCAGCAAGCCTGTGTCTTTTGGTTGGAGCATTTAATCCATTCACATTTAAGGTAATTATCAATATGTATTTTCCTATGACCATTTTCTTAATTGTTTTGGGTTTGTTTTTGTAGGTCCTTTTCTTCTCTTATGTTTCCCACTTAGAGAAGTTCCTTTAGCATTTCTTGTAGAGCTGGTTTGGTGGTGCTGAATTCTCTTAGCTTTTGCTTGTCCATAAAGCTTTTGGTTTCTTCATCGAATCTGAATGACATCCTTGCCGGGTAGAGTAATCTTGGTTGTACTTTCTTCCCTTTCGTCACTTTAAGTATATCATGCCACTCCCTTCTGGCTTGTAGAGTTTCTGCTGAGAAATCAGCTGTTAATCTTATGGGAGTTCACTTGTATGTTATTTGTCATTTTTCCCTTGCTGCTTTAAGTAATTTTTCTTTGTCTTTAATTTTTGCCAATTTGATTACTATGTGTCTTGGCATGTTTCTCCTTGGCTTTATCCTGCCTGGGACTCTCTGCACTTCCTGGACTTGGGTGGCTATTGCCTTTCCAATGTTAAGGAAGTTTTTGACTATAATCTCTTCAAATATTTTCTCAGGTCCTTTCTCTCTCTCTTCTCCTTCTGGGACCCTTATAATGCAAATGTTGTTGCATTTAATGTTGTCCCAGAGGTATCTTAGGCTGTCTTCATTTCTTTTCATTCTTTTTTGTTTATTCTGTTCCACAGCAGTGAATTCCACCATTCTGTCTTCCAGGTCACTTATCTGTCCTTCTGCCTCAGTTATTCTGCTATTGATTCCTTCTAGTGTAGTTTTCATTTAGTTATTGTGTTGTTCATCTCTGTTTGTTTGTTCTTTAATTCTTCTGGGTCTTTGTTAAACATTTCTTGCATCTTCTCCATCTTTGCCTCCATTCTTTTTCCGAGGTCCTGGATCATCTTCACTATTATTATTCTGAATTCTTTTTCTGGAAGGTTGCCTATCTCCACTTCATTTAGTTGTTTTTCTGGGGTTTTATCTTGTTCCTTCATCTGGTACATAGCCCTCTGCCTTTTCATCTTGTCTATCTTTCTGTGAATGTGGTTTTTGTTCCACAGGCTGCAGGATGGTACTTCTTCTTGCTTCTGCTGTCTGCCTTCTGTTGGATGAGGCTACCTAAGAGGCTTGTGCCGGTTTCCTCACTTTATTTTTTTAAATTGAATAACTTCCAAGTTTTAATATGTAAAGTCTCTTAGATCCAATCTATTCTTTTAGGGGTTGCTGAGTGTTTCCCCCAGGCTAGATTGTACATCTTTTATGTATGTAGGCCATACAGTTTCTTTTGAAACTATTAGAATCTACTCTTGACTACTCCAGAACAATTATAGACATTATGTAAATGAACGGGCATGGCATGCCTTCCAATAAAACTTTATTTACAAATTCAGGAGGCCAATTTATGAGATCATAGTTTACCGACCCCTGATGATACATATTGTATATAAATATATAAGCAGTCCTACCTGAATCAGATAATTTTATAATGTGAAAATAATTTTATTTAAAATCAAATAAGCTGAGCTTCCCTGGTCACACAGAGTTTAAGAATCCACCTGCCAATGCAGGGGACACATGTTCAAGCCTTGGACCAGGATGATCCCACATGCCGCAGAGCAACTAAACCTGTGTGCCACAACTACTGAGCCTGCACTCTAGAGCCTGCAGGCCACAAGTACTGAGCCCGTGTGCCACAACTGCTGAAGCCCACACACCTAGAGCCCATGCTCCGCAACAAGAGAAAAAGCCACCTCAATGAGAAGCCTGCACACTGCAACAAAGACCCAATGCAGCCAAAAATAAATAAAAATAATAAATTTATTTAAAAAATAAGGTATGCTTTTAAAAATAATGTATGTGGCAAGTATTTCTTAAAAATGATGTATGTGATCTGTTTTCTTCAGACTAAACATCACCTAATCAGAGTATATATTTTATTAAGAATAATCAAAGAAAATGTTGTTAAGAGAAATTATTTAAAACTTGCAAATAATGCAAAAGAGAATACAGCAAGTACTTCTGCTGTCATACTGAGCATAGATGGATTTTCTGTCTAAGCATTACTTAAAATATCTACCTAATTATCTACAGGAATATAATTGTGTTTCACTTTAATGTTTGCTATTAATTGAAGACCCTCATTCTGTGTGTTGGTATAGTAACTTTTATGTCTTGTCCTGTAGAGATACAATTCTTGTCAGGCAGAAAAAATAGTTTTATAGGTAATGGTTGTATTAGCTGGTAGGACATTAACCAGATTTTTCTTCAACTCGAAATGCCTTTCCTGATGAAATCTATAACCCCTGCCCCATCTAACACCTAAGTTTACTATCTTATTGGTTCTCTTTTTAATGAGGTAATAAGTGATTTAGAAGTGTTTATTTTGTATTTGTATAAAGTGTTATTTTGAGCATTTTACCATTTAAAATGCTGTTAAATACTTTAACAGTAGTTCATGCTTAAAGTTTTTGATATATTTTTGAGTAAAATTATGTAATATTTTGATTCTTCAAACCCTTTAACCAGTGCTTATTTACCTTTCTTTGTTAGAAACCCTTGAGTCAGTGTATGGAGAATAAGAGCTCTATCTCTAGAACATATAGTTACAATTATCCTAAAAGTTCATTCACATTATACTTCCTGAATCTCATTTAAAAATTCCTGAATTTATGAATGATGAGCTGGGCTTTAGTCAATATAAACAACAGATGAGGGGCTTGTTTAATTTCCTAAAGTATGCCCTTTTAGCTTTATTTTTCACTTGGTGTTCAAAGGACCTTTGGAAACAAATACACCTCCCATATCTATCACCTTTATGTGCTCTCTCCTCTCCTCTGAAGAAATTCATATTCTGTTTAACTTATTCACCTAAGGTAGAAATAACTGCTACAGTGTTTCCTCTCTTCATTGCAATGTAACACTAAGCAAAGGCTGGCTTCAGAGTATAAAGATTTATTTGTAGAATTGTAGGCATTAGTTAGTCAAATATAAATTGGGACAGGTACATTTCATAGATATGTAATCTTTGGTCTATATATCCAGTTGGATTTGAGCTGATCAATGAGGAATAGAATCTATAAGCTGGCTTTAGAGCTTTATCAAGAGATCAGCTAGGTTCTTTCCAGTTTGTGCATTATTTCACTACACAATATTAACTTTTGGGAATTTCCTCTCTTTTCTTGGAGTACGTATGTATGCCAGAAGTTTGAAGCTCTTTGTTTGATTTTTCATGCACATAAAATTCACTTACACTTAACATTTTACTTTTTAATCATTAAGTTATTTTGCTCCCATTTTAGATTTGTCTGACTTGTCTCTCCAGTTAAGTGCTACATTACATTGCATGTTGGAATTATGTTTACTCTGTTCTTTCTTGTTATCTTGGGAAATCCATGACTGTATAACATACACCTAGAAATACTAATGAAATAAAAGATTGACGATAATAATTTTAGAAGATTGTTTTGGTGTAGTGAGAGGGGAAAATGATAATGTAGGGGGGAAAAGTGTTAGTTTTTTTTTCCATTCAAAATTATTCTCTTCCCAAAATGTAACTGTTTTATTCAAAGTGATACTTTCCCCCCAAATACATTCTACAATCTCTATTGTAGAAGATATATATTCCCAAATATTTACTTACTTTCTTGGGAATATATCAGAAACTTCCACATATCAGAAAAGTCAATGAATCTTACAAGCTTTCCTCTTACCTAAATTTCTCATTATTAGTATTGTATCAGAGATGGCACTGTCTGAATAACACATTAAGATTAATATTTTTGGTACTGATGCTATTTTTAAATTATTTTAAGTGTGCTCATTGGGAGCAGGAAGGTTTTGTTAAGAAGCATAAGGCACACTCATTCTATATTTAATACAGAATATATTTCTTTAGTTGACGCACCCCAGATTGACAATAAACTTCCTGCCTTTGAACTTCATTGCAGAAATAGAATGTTTCCTTTGTTATTAATAGATAGGCCATGAAATTTTACTTTTGTTTCAACAGGAGGTTTCTTCTTTCATTTCTTCTTATCTAAAGACTAAATTGCCTTATTTATGTCTTAGATTGTTTGGGATACTATAACAAAATAGCATAGACTGGGTAGCTTATAAACAGCAGAAATTTATTCCTCACATTTCAGGAAGCTGGAAGTTCAAGATGAGGGTGCCAGCATGATTGGCTGAGAGCTCTCTTTCAGGTCTCAGACTTGTCATATTGTCACATGGCAAAAAGAGTGAGTAGCTCTCTGGATCCTCTGCTATAAGGTCACTAATGCCATTCATGAGGGCCCCACCATCATGACCTAATCATCTCCCCAAAGCCTCACATCCTAATGTTATCACCTTGGGCATTACATTTTCATCACAGAAATTAGGGAGTGGGGTACACATTCAGACCATAGTGCTTTAGGTGAGACTTTATCTCGTTTCTTTAAGTCTTTTTGAGGTGTAAAGTCTACACCTAAATTCATAATTATAATAGCTACACCAACCATCACCTGTTTAAGAAAATCTCTGTTATATAATTCCAAAAAATGAACATCCTGTGTTTGAGCAAGTCAGATCAAGAAAAGTCTTAGTGTTTCTGCAAATTTTTCTTCCTATCCCATCATTATGACCAAGGATTATTGTGCAACCAGAGTGGAAAAAGAATCACCATTTAAAATGCACATTTCTCTACCAGGAGTGAAACAGTCCCTCCAACCAACCCTCTAAATTGTTGTATTTGTTGGCTTTGACTGGATTTATTATGCAAAATCCTTTATTAGTGGTTCTTTTTTGCAGTACGTGGGCCTCTCACTGTTGTGGCCTCTCCCGTTGCGGAGCACAGGCTCCAGACGCGCAGGCTCAGCAGCCATGGCTCACGGGCCTAGCCGCTCCATGACATGTGGGATCTTCCCGGACCGGGGCACGAACCTGTGTCCCCTGCATCGGCAGGTGGACTCTCAACCACTGCGCCACCGGGGAAGCCCTATTAGTGGTTCTTTTTCAGGAATGAAAATTAAGTTTTGACTTCTAGTGTCATCCTTTCATTAGTCCAGTCTGCACCCTAGCTGGCAAAAATGTCTCAGAGTTTATGACATAGAGTTAACACTATTTCTCAGTTTCTACAGATTTTCTTTTATTGTTTTCTGTTCATTCTTTTGATTTGGTAAGTCAAGTGTGGACAGCTTATTATCCCACCATTCTGCTTTCCAGGAGTTTCATTATTTAAATACATTTAAATGTTAATAAAATACTAACAGAGAGCAAAATGATAAAGGTATGGGAAAAAGAGGAGACAGTTGACAGAGTAAAGAATCGAGATGGTGTAGGAGCTACCTATCAAGGATGAAAGAAGTAAAGGATCAGCGGGGATGTAGGTCAGTTTAATGTTTTGGTTACAGGATGTTGAGATAGTGAATAGCTTATGGCCCTACTTTTTCACTGAGTCAAGAAGAAGCAAGGTTATTTGCTCAGAGAGAATAGGAAAAAACTACATGTTACCTTAATTTTGAACATCACCTTTTTTACATTTTTTATTGGTTGCTCATTCATTTGCTTTTTTGAATTGTAATATCTACCATTGATTTCATTTATGCTATTTAAATTGTGGGCAAGCTGAGGAACTTCAGTGGTGTTTTGCTGTTGTTGTCATTTGCTTGTTTTCTTACATAGTATCTATTTCCCCTTCCTATAGCAACCCTAATTAACTTTGCAGGCATTGACTCTAATCTATTGTATACAGCATTTTTTATTCTATTAACTAGGTGTCCTGGGAGACCCAAGCTAGACTTATCAGATCATTTCTTCAGGACTCTGTATCCAGATTGGAGAAATACAAGCATGAGAAAAAATGGCTACAGCACATTTGCTGGTGCCCATGTACATAATTTCCTTAAACCCGATCTCTGTTCAATATCTTTACTTTGGATTAAGTCAACAAGTATAATTATTACATGTCTACATTTATATTTCTCTTTCTTGTTTATAGTTAACATGTATATCTATACAACTAATACAGAGATATTTTCTATGTTTCTGCAATTTTATATCACTTAATCATTTATATTATAACCCCATTTCCCTGGCTCATTACAAAAATTAAAATTCAGGAAAGAACAAGTCTCAGGGAAAATGTGTCAAAGATGCCTGTTGCGCTGACTTGGTGATAAAATACTGTGTTTTACATTATTGAAAGGGCTTTGTCAAAACATCTTCCACATTACAGCAGCCCTGTCAAAACAATTACGACATAATGCTCTACTTTCTTCGTTTAGGTGGATTCAAAAAATGGATGATCTGACAGTCCTTTTAACCAGGATACAACATTGATTCTCAGTACACTATAGTCATTATTTTTCACAGATGCGTGTTTAACTACTAAAATGAGTATGACCAGGTAAATTTGTTTCAAAATATTCTTAAAAATCCGTGGTCGTTGATTGCTTTATAAATTAAGAAATATGTGTCATTTCATCCTGTTATAGTAATAATTGCCTTAGTCAGATTTGTCTCATTTATTGCTCTGTGAAAGAAATATAAAGAAACACAAGTATAGAATCTGCCTTTCATGTATTCCTTTGCACTTAAAAAGTAAATTTAAAACAAAGTTTGAAGATAAGGAGCACACACTCATTTCACTTATCCTGACATAATCATGTGAAACATTTCACCAAATGAAATTCCAAAGTGTCACCTTTAATTAATGAAGTAGAATATTATTTTAACTCAATTATATGCATCTTTTAGAAGGTATAGATTCAAAGACATGCTAGTAAAATGTTCAACTGCTAACCAAATATTTTTTTCTAGTGCACAATTACCATTTTACACCCTCAGATGCCTCATTTTGATTCCACTGTACTAGAGAAAGATACAAGACATTATTCAACTAATATTGACCAAGGACTAGCAACAGAAGAAAGGTATAAAACTTCATTTCTCAAGGATAATATTAGGCCATCAGAATTTTATCTAAGATGAATAGAAACTATGCATTTAAAATCTCTACCTTAATGGATGACATATATAACAACTAACATTTATTGTGTAGTACATGAGCTATACACTATTCTATGTGTTTTACATAGGTTTACTTTATTTAATCTTATCATAACCCTTTATGATAGTGAGTAAAATTATTATTCACCTTCTAACAGATCAGGGACTGAGACATAGAAGTTAAGTAGCATTCCTAAGGTCACACAGCTATGAAATTGAAGAAGGGGAATTTCAAACTTCAGTACAGATTGTCTGGCTCTAGCCACTATGATAAACTGTCAGCCAGTGCTCAGCACACTATTAGATATAGTTGGTTTCCATTAACTTCTCACTAAGAAAAGTATTTTCTGACAGAAGGAGAGGTATTTTGTACATTGTAGTATAACTGTTATTAGTAATACTGTATTTCATCTAATCAAAGTTGCTGTCAAAAATAATTCACACCATTATTTCATGTACCATTAAATAAGAAACTTCCAATATAACTATGATACAATCTTCTCCAAATTTTTATTTTGTAATTATTAAAATAATTCTTTTGACAGATTTGACAGAATATATAGAATGATATGACACAACATTAACACATGCTGATAATCTGTTTAGTGAATTTTGTGTCAATAGTATAATTTCAAGATGCATCAAAAACATCAATTATAATAGACAACTCAGTTTCAGATATTCTAAAGTGTAAAAAATACATGTTTGGCATCAATAAAATATAAAATTCATTGAAATTTGTCATTCATTGAAAACCTACAAAACCCCTAGCATTCTACTAGTTGACCTTATATGGATTATATCATCAAATTTCATCACAACTCTTTGAAATGGTGTGATATAAGCCTGATTTTAAAATAAAGGAACTAAATGTAAAAGGCACTAATTGATTAACTCTAATTATATATTTGGCATTTAAACCTAAAAATTTCTTTTTTTTAAATTTTTTATTGGTGTATACTTGATTTACAATGTTGTGTTAATTTCTGCTGTACAACAAAGTGAATCAGTTACACATATACATATATCCACTCTCTTCTAGACTCCATTCCCACATAGGTCATTACAGAGCACCAAATAGAGTTCCCTGTGCTATATAATAGGTTCTTATTAGTTATCTTTTATATATAGTAGTGTGTATATGTCAATCCCAATCTCCCAATTTATCCCCCCTTGGTAACAATAAGTTTGTTATCTACATCTGTGACTCAATTTCTATTTTGTAAATAGGTTCATTTGTACCATTTTTTTAGATTCCACGTATAAGCAGTATCATATGATATTTATCTTTCTCTGACTTACTTCACTCAGCATGACAATCTCTAGTTCCATCCATAAACCAAAATAGTTCTGAAGCACCAAGACACCATATGACACAAATAACCCTTCTCCAAATAAAATTAAATAAATGCATACAGTTTTATTTATATTATGAACAAGAATATTATGAGCAAAATGAATAAAATAAGAGAAAACAAATAACTGATAAAGAGCTATGACATGCCCAATGTGAAGGAAGGGCTGATAGCCTTAAAGTGAATCCTATCATGCTGCATAATTATATTATCAATAGAATCATATTTTTTAAAAATTTAAGTAATAATTGTCTTTTGAGACTAAAAATATATTCACAAACATCAATTTCAACATACTAACCATAATGTGTTCTACTATAGGAAATACTTGATTCCTTCAAATCATGTTTATTCATTACACAAGTCAGAAATTTGTGTTCTTTAAATCAAGCTATGATTCAGTTGAATGCCTTTTGTTTTTGAGAGTGTAATATACTCTACTGCATTCAAAGTTCCTTAAAGTTACTCACAGCATAAATTTAACATGTACAAACTTAGTCAGTTGGATAGCCACTAAAGACTTCTGAGGACTTACTAATAGCATGCCATGAATTGTAATAATGGCTTTAATTACAGTTTTAATCTTTTGTTTATGGCTTAAAAGATATTATAAAAGGAATATAAAAGACCAGTGAAATATCAATGAGAACAAATAAAACCTTGTATAATAATAAAAGCTGTCCAAAATTCTGACATCCTTTCTCATGTTATTTCCAAGTATTTGAGGTATGGAACCCCTGAGGCATTGGCTGAAAATTTTCTATGAGCTGTATTTGTAGCTGGAGGCTTGTTTTTTGCCTGTGAAATAATTACATATTATTAAAGGGAAGGAATTATGAGAACAGCATTTTGGAGAGAATCTGATTCAAGATATGGACAGCTTTTCCAAAAATGAATGGAATACCATGTGAGTATGATAAAATTTGATTCTTCTTTGAAATGGCAATCCAGAAGGAGACAAGGTAAGGAGAAAAAGTGAGAGGGAAAAATAATGGGACAAAAACAATTAGCAAGACGATGGTACGTTTAAATCCAACCATGTTGGTGACTGCATTAATTATAAGTAGGTTAAACACACCAACTATAAGACAGAATTTGTCACACTGTATTCTTTTAAAAGAATCAATCCTATTTTGTCTACAAGAAATGTATTTTATATAATAAGAGAAAGATAGGTTAAAAGTAAAAGAATGGAACAAAATATATCAGACAGGCATTAATTGAAAGAAAGCCTGACTGACTATATTGATATCAAACAAATTATGGTTCTTTAGGGATAGAGAGGGACATTTCATAATGATAAAAGTGTCAATTCAACAAGAGCCATAGCAACTTACCAAAGAGAGAGAGAGAGAGCACAATTTGTCATAATCAGAAAAAAAAAAAAAGAAGTATCACTAGATATCTTAAAGGATTTTAAAGAATAATAAAAGTATGAACCAACATTATGCCGGTAAATTTGATAAATTAGATGGGGTAGACAACTTGAGAAAATCATTGTGGGAATATATTAATTACTATTCAATTACTTTAACAGAAGTATGTCTACACAATTTTCTTCAGTAATTTTAATAATTTGTGTTTTTCAAGGAAGTTGTGTACCCCATAAAAGTTCTCTGAATTTCTCTTAAAGACAAGATCGAGTTATTTCTAAGATGTTAATTCACCACAAATTGTTCAATAGATTAAATTCAATCCCAAGCAAATTTCTAACAGATTTTCTTGTAAAACTTGATGAGTCTGTAAATGTAAAGTACATAAAAATCCTTAAATTTTTTTGGAAAAAAAGATCAAATTTTGAGAACTTATGCCTCCTAATTTCAAAATTTACTGTAAAGTTACAATAAACAGGAGAGTTTGGTATTGACATTAAGAATAGTCATACATATCAATGAGAATAATAGAAAGATGAGAAATATATAATAATTACATATTAAATTAAATATATAAATTTCTTAGATTCTGCTTCATACTTGGTCTAGTTATTTATGCTAAATCATTTATGTTATCTACCTGTCAATAAATAATTGCCATACTGAGAAAAATCTACACTTTTGAATTATGTCAAAAGGAAATCAAGGTTAATTCATAGGTTTGGGGCATAAGAAATAGCAAAGTGATTCTATTTATTAAGATATTGAAGACTGGGAAAGAGTTGGTATTAGGGAAACAAGTAGTTCTGTTTGTGGCATAATAAGTTACAGTTACTTATTAGACATAAAAAAGTAAAATATGCATTATTCTTCTCAATCAGCTAAAGATACTTATATAGATTCCATTCTTCTCAGAGAAAGTTGTTAAGGAACTAAGATAGCTTCCCATTATCCTCTTAATACTATCTGATATTATCTGCATTTAAAAAATTTTTTTATCTTCTACAATCCCAATAGGAGATAAACTCCATCAGAGCCAGAACCTTGATTGTCGTATCTGAAAAGGATTTCATTGCATTGTGGTATATCCTTTGGGTCACAACTCAGCCTGAATATTTCCCATAAGTTTTTAATCACAATTATGCTTTGTTCACAACACGTGAACGTTTTGATGAAATTATGCATCTGTTAAGATGATCATATGATTTTTATCTTTCATTTTATTAATGTGGTATATCACATTTGTTGATTTGATTGTGCTGAACCAGCCTTGCATCCCAGGGATAACTCTGACTTTATCATTGTGTATGATCCTTTTAATGTGCTGTTGAATTCAGTTTGTTCATATTTTGTTGAGAATGTTTATATCTCTTCATCAGGAATATTGGTCTGTAATTTTCTTTTAGTGACCTTACCTGGCTTTGGTATCAAGGTAATGCTGCCTTCATAAAATGAATTTGAAAGTGTTCCTTCCTCTTCAATATTCTGAAAAAACTTGTGAAGGATTAATGTAAATCTTTAAATGATTCTCTTCTCTTTATCTTTTGTGAATTTACTATAGGTTTTTGTTTTGTGGTTGCTATAAAGTTTACATAAAACATCTCATAGATATAGCAGTCTATTTTACATTGTTAGCAACTTAACTTTGATTACATACAAAAACTCTACCCTTTTACTTGCCCCTTCTTTTACGTTTTTAATGTCACAATTTATCTCTTTTTATGTTAGGTACTTATTAACAAATTATAGAAGTTATAGTTATTTTTTAATACACTTTTTCTTTAATCATTATATTATGGTTAAAAGTTGACACACCATCCTAGTTCAGAATTAGAGTTTTCTGAATCTGACTTTATATTTACTTTTGCTTTTACTTTTTGTTGTTTACTTTCCTATGATTTCATCTTACTAACTAGGATCTGTTCATTTTAGCTCTGTTTCCTTTCAGCATTTCTTGTAAGGCAGGTCTAGTGATGATAAGCTCCTTCAGTTTTTGTTTGTCTAGGAAGGTCTCTATTTCTGTTTCATATTTCAAGGATAAAGTTGCTAGATAGAGTGTTCTTGACTGGCATTTTTTTCTTTCAGCATTTTGGATAACCATTTCACTCTGTCCTGGTCTGTAAGTTTTCTGCTGAGAAATCTGCTAATAGCCTAATGTGCATTCCTTTATAGGTTACAATCTTTTTTTTTTTCTTGCTGCTTTTAGGATTCTGTTTTTTATTTTTAACAGTTGTATTATAATGTGTTTTGGAAAAGATCATTTTGGATTGGAATAATGAAGTGATCTGTTAGCTTCCAGAACTTCAAATATAAACATCCCCAGGTTTGGAAAGTTCTCATACTTTATTTTTTTAAATAAACTTTCTGCCCTCATCTCCCTTCAATCTCTTTTTGGAACTCCCATGATTTTGACATTGATTCTTTTGATGGTGTTGCATAAATCATGTAGGCTTCTTCACATTTTTTTCATTCTTTCCTCTTTGTTCTCCTCTGTCTGGGTTATTTCTAAGTTTCTATCATCTAACTCACCCATGCTCTCTCTTGCATTCTTTATTTCATTCATTGAATTCTTCAGCTCCAGACTTTTCTGGGAGTGTTCTTTTTTATGATTTTTCTCTCTCTATTAAATTGCTCATTTTAATTGTGTATTGTTTTCTTTCATTGAATTTTCTTTCTGTGTTTTCTCATAGCTCATTGAGTGTCCTATTTCGGTATCTTTATCAGGTGAATTACAGACCTCAATGTCACTGGGTTCAGTTACTGGAGGATTATTGTGAGCTTTTGATGATGTCCTATTGCCTTCATTCTTCAAGTACCTTGGAGTTTTGTATTGTTGTTTTGCAGTTACTGCCTCCAGTTTTTACTAGCTGCCTTCAGGTGAGAGGCACTTTTTTTTGTCCTGTTGTATTTTCTGTGGCTATATATATATATATATATATTCCAACTGTGTGCTGAAATGTCTCCTCAGATAACCTAGACCTTTGCAAAGGCTCCCTAGTCTGTGGGTGTCTTCCCAAGTCAGCCTTCATGTGATCCCAGACCATGTCCAAAAGGAGCTGAAGCCAGTTCACAGGCTCCAGAAGCCCGTTCCACAGCTTATGCCTAAGTCTGTCTGGCTATTACCCATTACACAGGTAAGTGAGACTCCTCCCAGGCCCTTTGGCATCAGGTGCTAGATCCCATAACTCCCTCAAAGGTACTTTTGTTTCTGGAGGAATGCCAAATTTTAGATGTTTCAGGGAGGGAGAAAAACAAGTTGCATATTCTGCCACCGTGAATACTGACATCACTCCTCCTGCTACATTTCTTAGCTTTAGTTGTTGTAATGTTTTTAGGTTTTTTGAGAACTAAGCTGAAATCATTGATTTTCAGACTTTTTAATTCAAATATATTCACTGAATGCAATAAATGTTCATTTAGGTACTACTTTAGCAGGAACTATCCAATTTTGACATGCCAAATTTATTATTATTCATTTTTGAATATTTGGATGTCCTTGTTAATTGTACATTATTTAAAGTTGTTAATTGTGTAAATTCCAGGATGTTAGAGATTTTATATTTGTCTTTGTTCTTATTGTTTTCCACTTTAATTCCATCACAGTCAGAAAAATTACTTTGAATGATTTCTATCATTTGAAATTTATAGAAGCTTTTTTAAGGGCCTAATGCTGTTGATTTCATGTACTCTTGATAAGAGCGCCATTAATACCTTTAAGATTTTCTATAAGTTTACTGATTTTTACCTGCTTTTCTCTCACATATTGAGAAAGGGATATTAATGCCCTCTATTATGTGTGAATTTTCCAGTTTCTACTTTTAGATCTTTTGCTTATTCCATTTGCTTTAGATAATGCTTGAATCCAAGCAATCTATATCATACAAATTTATTCTTTTTCAATGCTGTTTGGATATTCTATATCTTTTTCATTTTCATAAAAATTAGAATTTTAGAATTATTACAAATTAATAAATTTGCTAAATGTTACAAAGATGTCTTCTGGGTTGATTTGAATCTGTAGGCCTACTTGGTGAGAAAAATCATTAAATGATTTTGAATTTTCTGATTCATATATAATTTATACCTGTATTTTGTTTCTTGAACAATATTTTCTCTGTAATTAACATCTCCTTGCTTTGCTTTTTTATGTAACTATTGCTAATTTGTCTCAATACATTAACTACATGGATCCAACAATATTTGCTCAGTTATATGGCCTTCTTCACAGGCCATACATCTCTAAATATTAATGTAAACAAAGTTTAAATCTTTGTTTAAGACACTTAATTTTCAACTTTTAAATCCAAGTTAAAAACAAGTGGTTTATACAATTTATTTAGAAACAGTTTGAACAAGTTTCCATAATTAATTATAGAGGGGTGTACAATTAAGTACATAATGTAGTTTTTATAATTCTCTATTGATTTTAACTTCTTATATTTTGCACTAAAAATAATAATAAACAAAAAAGTAATACAAAAAATTAAGTGGTTTATAGATATTAACTTGTTTGGCCTGTATAAAACTGTATAGGTAAGGCAATTACTATCCTCAGTTCAAGATCTAAAATATCTGCTCACTGGAAATATTTCCATCCAAATTTTTGCCCAGCATCACACCTGAGGTGGTGGTAGTGCTGTGTTTCTGATTACTTCTACCTAATGCCAGGATGTTCCATGGAAACATCTATAAGCCAGGAGTTTTTCCCCTTCCTTAGAAAACTAAATATTTGTTACAATTCCATGGGTATGTAGATGAGCGAAATGTGGAAACACTGTAGAAATAAGTGAATTAGGTGAATAAGCCACAAGAGCATATTTATAACTTGTGTTTTCAGGAACGTCTTATGTCTAATCTTGAATATACTTCCAATGAAGAAGGAATACTGCCACACACAGTTAGCTTCATGATTTGCTAGATCAGATAATATTTAAGCCATGATGAGTAGATCAGTTTGCATAGGTTCTGTTGTTCTGTAGTCAGGTGCTCAACTGATCTTAATAACAATGCAGGAGCTATTTCTCAACATGAGAATACCAAGTTTCCAAATAGGGAATAGTTATGGTATAAAACTCTAGGAGCATATTTTGTGATTCTCCTTTCAGAAATTATTTCATTCTCCACAGAGCATCCTGATCTGCCACAGACACTTCAAGCAACATTTGATCTGCTCAAGGTCAGAACTGCTTGCACCATGGCCTGAGGTTATATAAAGAATTATTCTCCTCTAAGAATTTTTCCAAAAAACACAGAAATCTTATGGGTAGATCAGTACACACAAAGTGATATGTTTAGATTTGACCTCAGATACTGTGCTATTGTATGCACAGTGCAGCAAATTCTCTCTTTTTCTCTTCTTTTTTCTTTCATTTTAGGAATATCCTGACATGCTCAAGACTTTTGGCCCTCTAAAACTGCACTTATGGTGTAGGTCTTCAAATTTTTATGACACTTTCCCCCCAGCTTCTAACAAGTATAGATATTACTGAGACTTCTAAGGTACTTATTACTCCTTGTTCCTCTGGTCACATTGTCTTGATGTTATCAATGTAAAGGCAAGTATGAGAACACATAGAACTAATTTATAACAGAATCACACAGTTGTTGTGGACTTAATGATAAAGAATTAGATTGTGTTCCTGTCCCTTCCAGGTTGAACTAAACTGTTTCTGTTGTTCTCTGCTTATTGGGACGGAGAAAAACCAACATTAGTCAGCTCAATGGTAGTGACCACATGAAAGGATGTAGGTTGAATGGCTCCAGTAAATAAGAGATACCATTGTGTGTATTACCTAATTACATTTGAGATAATACTGTTGTTTTCTCAAGATTCATCTACCTTCCTAACAGGCCATACACTCAAGTAGATTTTAATGTCAGGAGCATTCTTTTCTGACACACCTCCCAGAATTGTGAGAATATCCATAAAGTGGATGAGTTTTCATATCATCAATCCCAGAGTTTACTACAAGTTGGACTTGTGTTCAAACCTTCTGGTTATCTCTCCAGTTATGCTACCTATTACAATAACCATTCTCACTTTTATTCTGCTGGTTAGATGCTACCACTTGGATTCTGCCAATGCCAATATATTTGCTCCTTTAATTCAGGGAACTCATTTTCCATGGCAGCTTCTCCTACTCTTATTTCCAGTCCACAAAGGATAGCTACTCCAGAGTTTTGAAAGAATATTTGTGATACCCTAATCTTAGTGCCTTGGTGAAGGTTGTGTCTTCAGTGTTCTCTCAGATGAAAAAAGTTATGTGACCTCAGGTTACAGAAATTTTCTATACGCCTGTTTGAATTCCTTCCTCAACATAAGCCAAGCCACTTTTGACATCCAAATGTCTTTTAGTGTGGATTGTTATTAAGCTGAAATTTCAATCAACTGAGCAGGCATCTGAGCACTGCTGAATTCAGAATCTGTATTAACTATCCTTATATCAATACCTTTATGTTAAACTAAAGTTAGAACCCATAGGACCTGTTCTAGCTTCACTTAGTAGCCATTTTTACATATATTATTAATGTATATGTCAATTTTTAGATGGATATGTATAAATTATATTTATACGTCAAATTTATAGGTCAAAAATGGTCAAATACAATTCATATGATTCAACCTAATAAATAAACAGAACCTTATTTTATTTTGAGGAGAATTTAGTGTTGTTCTCTTGGGTATTCTTAGATCTAACTATATTTATGTATGAAGAAGGAATGGGAACAGCATGAGGATAACTCTTTTGTAAGGTCACTCCCTCAAGTAGTGGTAATTATAGGGTTTCCAGGCAAGACAGGTACAACCTTGTCAAATAGTAGATGAAAGGCTGCTTATGCTGACAATGGTGTTGAGTATTCATCGTCAACTGAATCCACTCCTATATGACTGAAAGAAATGTCCTACCTCTGCAACTCCAGTGATTGGAGTTCTACTATTTCCAAATCTGTGCCCAGATTTTTACATACAACACCTGCAAATACCTGTGAGTTAAATTGATGCTTTAATTCAGCAATTCATGCATCAGATCTGTGATGATTTTAAGTATGTTACCCCTGTGGCTAACATAAAAGAAATGATTTCAGGAGAGTCATAAAATCTCCTTAGTCCTTCATCATGTTTTAAACTAGGTTTTAAAGCTCTGAGCTTATTTCTGTTTTCCTTGAACTTCTCCAATTCAAATAGAAACTTCCAATCCACCCCCACCTTCCTTGCATTTTTTATTTGCAACAAAATGGCCAACACATTAGTATTTCATTCCAGGTGACCATAAGCAATAATTTAAGTATTTTTCTTTTGCATTCCATGAATTACCAATGTCCCATTTTCAGTGATAATTAGTCTCACTGAAAACCCAACAATGTCAGATAACTAATCTCTGTTTCCCATCTTTGAGCACATATTTTAGTCACAGCCACTTCTAGTAGAGAATAGATTGCTGTTGAAGAGACATGAAAGGAGCAGAGATTATTTTACATATTTCAGCATAAAGTAATTTAAAACAGGGAAATAGATGCTTACAAAATTATTGGAAGTTCTAAAGGAGTTGGCTCCAGACTGGAGTTTCTCAAATGATTGGCAGAAAGCAAGAGAATAGACCCCTGTTAGAATCATGATCTCTGCCACGTTATGAATGTAGAGGATCAAGAGGTCATTGCTGGAATTACCGGGGTCAAGTATGCACACATAACCTGAAATTCAGGGATTCAGGATGAGAGGATTAGTGCCAGAACTTCCACAACATTATGGACACAAGAAAGTGAATTCCAACAGCCTTTAGTCCTGCAATCAACTTCCAATATTCATGGAGTGACTCAGCTATAACATCCATGATGTTGCTCAGTAACCTTATGGAGCAGGAAGTTGGACTCTACTACTGTCTTTCAAATTTTATACAACAAATCTGTGTAACTTATCCACATTTAGAACCGAACATCAAGGTAGACTAAAAGAAATGTCCTATCTGCAACACAGGAAATAAAAACTTGAAAGAAATTGTCAATCAGTTGTACTCAGTCCAACTTAAAGGACAATATATTGAATGGATCATACACAGAATTGTTAAATTACAAAAATAATGACTATCCTTGGAACAGAAAAGACTGTGAGCTAGTATCCAAATCCTTCAGATAATGAAAAGAATTAACCTTACTGGTATCATTAATCAAACACATGAATTATTTTTTAGAATGGAGGGTGACAAACTATAGCTAGTGGCCTGTTTTTGTGAGGTACATGATCTAAAATGATTTTTACATTTTTACAGTGTTGAAAAAATATATAAAGAAGATGACAGAGATCCTATGTAGCTTGAAAAGTCAAAAATATTTATTATCTGGCCCTTTTCCAAAAAATTGTTTGTTGACCCCTGTGTTAGATTGAGAACAAATAAGTCAGAAAGCATGTAATTCATTAGAATTTATTATCTATGAAGGAACAGATTTTGTCTGCCTTTCCTATACACTACTCATTCCTAACATGGTGCCTGGTACCCAGTACATAGTTAAGTAAGTGTTTATTGAATATAATTTACAACGCTACCAATCTTTAGTAGATTTTAGCATTGTCTTTGTGTATTGTCTTTGTATACACACAAACATTTTCATTCAGATACACAACAACATAAGCAATATATTATGCTAGATTGGCATTTCAAAGTGGTGCATTGACTTGTATCCACCCATTTATAAAATCAAGTCTGTTTTGATAAGAACTTTATCAGCACTCAGTTTCGATCCAATTTTGATCTCTTCCTACTCTGATTATCTCAAGTAATATATTCCATGTTATTGAAACCTATTAATAATCCCACTTTAATGATGAATTATCCACAGCTCTGTATGCATTAAAAATGAAACAAAAACAAAAGAAAAACAACAATGAAACTCTATAAGAAATACATTTGCTATTGTAACACCCCAGGGCTCATGTGTAGAGTAAATTCCTTTTACCAGAGACACAGCAGATAATTAATTGGGAATATAATGTGCACTGATACCAGTTTTATTTTCTTTTGAACTTATTTTCCTTTTGAACACCTGAATTAACATATCTATGTTTTTGAGAATATCTTTCTCCATACGACAATATTGTTATACTGTCCAGTACTAATATTTCAGATTTTATATTTACAATTCACAGTTTACATAATATAAAAGAAACTCCCTAAATTTACATTTGAAAATGTTCAAATGAATACAAAGAAGGATATAATAAGTTCAAAAAGCAGGAGGAGCATTCTAATATTGGAATAAGTGAGGATGACATAAAATTCAAATAAATTTTAAATGATGAAAGAAGAAGAATTATGTCCTACAAGCTGTTTTGTTTCTAGATATGTTATTGAAATTTCAACTGGACTTTCTAATGACAACATAATTTTATTTTAAATATTTTGCCAATTCAGAGATGAGTATGATATTTGGGTGCTTGCTTCTAGAGTGAATTTTATGAAATAATTTATCTGAGCAGAAGCTTTGTAACACTGAGGTTATAAATTTTTTAATCTTGAAAAGTAAAACTACAATTATAATCAACTGGCAGATAAATTAAAAATCATATTTTTCCTGAAAAGCAGATTGAAGAATCACAATATCTATTTTCTGAAAACAATGTCTATTTTAAATATCTTCTATTTTCTTAAATAGATTTCTATTTACATTTAATGCCACATTTGTATTAAATTAACACATAATATTATATTTGTAAATCCAAGATATTCAAGATGTTAGTATAATTTTAAAAGATGAAACTAGAGTAAAAGTTCTCAAAATCTACCTAAACTAGTTAGAAAAATGCAATGTATTTAATATTTCTCTACCATAGGCAAACTATTTTGAAGATATTTCTCACAATTTATTTCTTTCTAAACTTGATATTCTATAATTTCACATAAATGTATATGTCCCTTAAACACTCTAAATCTAGTATTTGATATTAAGGTAACAAGGTAAATTTTGAACTATAGTATTCAGCTTTTGAGATGTTCATCCATAAGTCAACAACAAGTTTTGGCTATTTTTCTGGATTTCAGGAATTTTTTGCTTTTAATTTACAAGTGTTTGTTCCCATTTGTAATAAATTGGGCCTACTGTCCACCTCTAGCCATAATAACTTAGACAAGAAAGTTTCTTTCATGCAAGATTTGGAATTAGTAGCTGTGGATTACTTCCTTTGTATAGTCTCAATTTTTACATGTAAAGTTGGATGCAATGATTATCATTTCTTGTGGACTGAGGGTCAACATAATTGATTCACAAAGAGCAACAGCAAATGCACCAAGAGAAGCAGAGATGTTGCTGGAGCTTTAATATTAACCTGTGTTCTTACCTTTGGTTTCTGTGAAACCAAATTTTCTTTACATAAAGCTTTCTCTAATTTATTGCATTTTCAGTTACTTTCCCTCAGATTGGTTTTTGTTGTCTGCAGCAAAAAAGTCATAATTAATGAAAGAACTATATTCTCTGCATTTTCCTAATAATTCTGTCAGCAGTTCTCCTAATCAAAAGTTCAAATTTATTAACTTGGAATTAAAATTCAATATAATCTTGGCTTTTAAAAATCTTATAAAAACTATATGCTTCAGGTTTAAAAAGTTTTCTGTTCTTTGTATATATTTTTATTAATAGATTCACAAATATTTATGAACTACTACTGTAAAAATGTCACTTTTATAAGTATCATATACTCATATTTTCCTCTCTTTTATTTTCCTTGTTTTTTGAGTTAAAAATAATTTCTTGCTTTTCTGAATAATATCTTATTATTTGTAGTTCTAATAAAATAATATTTTAACTTATAATAATATGATTAATATATATGACCAAACTCTTCTTCTAGACTATATTATCTGTTCATACATCTTATAGATTAAAATATTATAATACACAGATATTTTCTGAAGGAGTGTGGGTTACCAAACATTTGCCTCTCTATTTTTGTTTTTATTATTATCTCTAATATGAGTGATTTCTATTTTATAAACTCCAAGTTCCTGGCTCCATGGTTATAGTTGCCCATGTCACAGGTGTAATTTTATTCTTTGGCTGCCTTCTTGATTTCTGCAATAGTAATGCATTTTGGCCCATGATCTTCTTATTTCATGACTCTCTCTGTATAAGCTAAGCACTGAAAGCTTCATTGCTTTCTGATGTTTATTTTAAACAATTATGATAATCTCAACCTAATCCTTGATAGTCTATCAATCATTAATTTTATAATATTTCCAAACTTCTCAACACTCAAAACATCTATAGTTTTATTCACCACTTCTTTGTTAATGACATATATATGTGTACATATATATGTATATATATGTATAATTTTGTTTTTCATTTAACCTTCTGTATTCCCATTTGCTTCATACATTCTTTGGCTGTCCAGTTGGTACATTGAAGTACCCAGGTATTCTTACTGTTGCTCCTTGTTGATCTGCAATGATCACTCTCCATATTCCATTTTGCACTTTCCTTTCAATTTACTATATAAATATTTTTCAAAATAATCTCATAAAGGATCAGTATTGATCATGTCATTCTCCACTCAAAAACCACCAGCAAATTTGTTTTCCAAGGAATTATATTCTCCTAACTTAATTTGCTTTTAGTAGTTTTGAAGTGTTTTCTATTTGATTTTCATCACAATTGACCTTACAGTTTCCTATTTTATCACCTCCCACACATGCTCCTTGCTTTATCCTTAATTTAATATTTGTATACTCCCTTGACTTTAAAATCTTGTTGTGAAAATGAGATACATTTATACAAATGAAATGACAAAGATGCCATACTTTAATTTATACTGAATTATGAAATTAGTAGTATAATTTGTAACGCAACCTTGTGGAATAGTGAGCACATTTTTCATGGTTGATTTGGGAGATGTGCAGAAAGTAAAAGGAAGGAGATGGCATTCCAGGTATAGGAAAAGATAGAAGAGGCATAGTTAGGTGAGGTGTTTATAGTCTTTCCAAGAATAACATATAGAACAGACTGAATAACAATAGCAGCAACAAAGGATTTCATTTTGGTGACTAATGGGAGATACAAATGTAGAATAAGGGTGGTTTTAGATTAGTAATTACTTGATCTATCATGTCACAAAATTTAGATTTTATACCTTTTAAGGGAGTGACATGATAAAAGGGGTTAACCAGACTTATCTGAAAAGGACATATTTGCCCTATGATTTTTTTTTTTTTTTTTTTTTTTGCGGTATGCAGGCCTCTCACTGTTGTGGTCTCTCCCTTTGCGGAGCGCAGGCTTCGGACACACAGGCTCAGCGGCCATGGCTTACGGGCCTAGCTGCTCCGTGGCATGTGGGATCTTCCCGGACCTGGGCACGAACCCGTGTCCCCGGCATTGGCAGGCGGATTCTCAACCACTGCGCCACCAGGGAAGCCCCTGCCCTATGAGTTTATTCAGGGTTATTCTTTATATAAATTGGAAAATCTACCATTTTTATTTATTTCAATATAATGTATGAGTTCAAATAATAATAGCAATTATACAATTATTATTTTTCTGATTAAACTAAGGAACTTGCCATATATTAAGAAAACTCAATACATGAACTTTTTATGGACTCCTTAACTCTGACTTAAGCAATGGAATATCCCTAAAAAATAGGAGTAATATGGAGCAGCTGATGGGGGGGAGAAGGAAGCATCAGTGAAGTTGTTATTATTGTTGCTATTTCTGATGGGTTATCTAACTGCATATTTCATACCGATTGGAATGATGTAAACATTTGAAGAAAAACTAATAATGCAATAGAGAAGGAGAAAATCACTGGAGTGATATCTTTGAGTTGAGGAATTAGTTATGAAGTTAATCAATACTAACATATTATGCAGGTTGTAATAGGTAGTTAGGTATGGTGATATTAAATTTTGGAATTTCTCTATTCTTTTTTTCCTTTTCAATGAAATAAAATGCAAAGCTGTAAGATAAAAGGGAGGATGGAGAAAACGTTGTTGGATACCTGAGGAGAGAAAACAATGTCTGAAATCATCCCTCAAGGGAGTGGAAAGATGAGTGGACTAGTCAAATATAGAAAAAATTGCTTGTCAACACTAGAGGCATAGTGAGGGTGATGGTAGTGGATACAATGTGATCCCTGTGAATACTTTAAGTTAAAGAATCAGCAACTTTAATTGCGATATCCTGAAAATAAAGTGGCTTAAAAAGCTGCAAGTTTACTTCGGTTTCTAGTAACAGACATGAAGTGATTGTTCAGATTGGTGGGGAACTCTGCTCCTGCTACTTAAGATCATTGGATTTCCTAGTTTCTTTCTAGAATTTATCTTGGCTTTTCTCTAGGGGTTGACTTTATGTGCCTCTTCAAATATGGCTCACAAACTTATTCCAGGCTATGGGAAAGAGAAAAAGATCATGTGCTTAAATTCTGTATAAATAGACAAAGGATGAAAACATCACTTCTGCTAACATTTAGTTGATGAAAAATTAGTCCTGTGGGCACAGCCTGCCATAGTGGTGTAAGATGCTGGGAAGTATATCTACCTCGATATCTGTCTATCGCAAAAGAGGGAGCTAACGGATTTGTACCAATATTTAATATCCTCCCTATACAGCACACATTAAAAAATGTTTAGTCTATCCATATTCAGGTGTGGAATAAGTAAAAATTTGGATAGAAACAGTTTTATTTTCTGGGAGAGTACAAGGAAGGGGAAGATGTCCAAAGAAATTTGAGGGTGTATGCGAAAAAGTGATTATAATATTAGGTAAAGTGATCCAACCTTTGGGAAAAGTAAAATAAAGAAGTGAAATGGGGGCTGCTGCTGAGGGTTACTGAAAAAAATATAAAGGTGAGAAATGAGGTTTTATAGGAAGTGAGTGGGAATATGGGAAGGGACTTTAAACAGTGAAATACTTTGTCTTTTTTTTTTTTTTTTTTTTTTTTTTTTTGCTGTAGGCCGGGCCTCTCACTGTTGTAGTCTCTCCCGTTGCGGAGCACAGGCTCCGGACGCGCAGGCTCAGCGGCCATGGCTCACGGGCCTAGCCGCTCTGCGGCAGGTGGGATCTTCCCGGACTGGGGCACGAACCCGCGTCCCCTGCATCGGCAGGCGGACTCTCAACCACTGCACCACCAGGGAAGCCCTGTCATTTTTTTTTAAGATGTGTAAAAATGAGAAATTCTAAGGAATAAACATAGGACTGAACTATTGTCACCAACCCTCCTGAGTTTGTCCCCAGCAAGGGTTCTTCTGTCCTGTGTTACTCTCGCCAATAGAAGGAGACCAAGTTCGGTTCAGAAGCAAAGGAAAGCTTTATTCTTTGATCAGAGAATAGAGAGGTGTTGGCACGCACTCTAGATACTCGCTCTCCTGAAAGGCTGTGGGTGGGGCTGTCTTTATAGGGTTCTTCAGAGGGGAGGGAATGGAGTTCTCAAGGGTCTTGAGCAGCCACAGCCTTGCTGCTCAGGCTCCAGATGGCAGTTCCCAGGGCAACGTCTTTGCACACAGCCCACCGCCGCCATCTTGAATTGAGGTTTCTACTGAGCTGAAGTGTCGGTGTCGGGTGCAGCCATGTCACACTAGGAACTCTGGTCAGAAGTGCAAGGTGCAAGGCCTCTGTGTGTGGCACCCTATGAGCAACTGAAACTAGACTAAGCACAAAGGACAAAAAGTTTAGACATTATTTTTTTTTTTTTTTTTTTTTTTGCGGTATGCAGGCCTCTCGCTGTTGTGGCCTCTCCCGTTGCGGAGCACAGGCTCCGAATGTGCAGGCTCAGCGGCCATGGATCATGGGCGCAGCCCCTCCGCGGCATGTGGGATCTTCCCGGACCAGGGCGCGAACCCGTGTCCCCTGCATCGGCAGGCGGACTCTCAACCACTACGCCACCAGGGAAGCCCGAGGTTAGACATTATTACCCAGATTTTATTTTTATACCGTGGAAGTTGTTGATGGGCTTTGCCGGTGACATTATCAATTCGTGTTGTTAAATAAGACAATTGGAGGAGAGAAATTCAAGCAGTTGAGAGGCTAGATTCATAGACGCACACAATGAAACGCTACAATGGAAAAGCTACCATCTGTAGGTCTATTTAAATGCCAATCATTCGTCCTCTCCTCATGGAATAGGATCTTAGCACAGCTTTTCTATGTAAATGTTCCCTGGTTGCTTATGATTTTAGTGATGAGCTGTTCCCAATCATCTTAAATAACCCCTTATGTGAAGGATTTAAAAAACAAAAAATAAGACTCTACATTCTTAAATCAAAGAAAAAAATGGAATTCTACTCTGTAGATTCATAGTGAGTCAGACAACATATCCTATATCTTTCTGTTCTGGTTTTGATAAAATAATTCACACTTTCTGCCTGTCAACCCATGAGTAATCCATAAAATAACACATTTTAGTGTTTTGTGCAGGAGGGCATTTAATGCATAAGGAGAAAGACTGTTCTTCTATTTAGTAGTCCAGTCAGGAAGTTATGTGTGTGTTTTAATCTTTCCTTTGCATAAATACCACTGTTACTTTTCATTCAGATTGCATTGCCTCTAATTCTGCTTCCTCCTCAAGAATTCCTTTTCTACTTGTTATTTACATCTTTCAAATATTTGCAGATTATTTTCATATTCCCTTAGCCCAGCTATAAATATTATGCTGCTTTACTCTCCACCCATAAATCAGTCTTCCCTTGTCATTATTCAGTTGTTGTTTTTTTTTTTTTTTCCGGACTCTTTCCAGCATTACTACATATGCCTGATATTGAAGTGCCCCAGAATTAACACAATATTGCAACTGCAGTCACCAATAACAATATCAACTTCCTTTCTTAGTACAGGATGTCTCTTCATTTTGTATTTACTGTTATATTCATGGATTTTGTTTCTTTTGTTGACTGTGCTATATCACTTTTCTTTACGAAATGTGTTAATTAATCTGTCTTTTATATTTCATTATTTCTAATATCCATGGATTAATCACAACGATAGTCTAAAATCCATGATTTTATCTTGTATTTGATTGTAATTTTGTTTATTTTCTCTAGAAATTCTGTAAAGTCACATGAGCATCACATTATTACACTATTCATCCCCTCATTTAGGATAATTTATAAAGGTGTTAATAAAGGAGAGCTAAAATCTAATGACTGAAGGGAAGCTAATTACCCACAGGTAAACTCTCTGCAATATTTGTCATTACTCTAATGACCATTTTTTCATTCAATATTTAAACCAAAAAGAAATGTTTATATTCTGACAAATTAGATTATGTGGAAGAAGCATTTAATGAAATATATTTTTAATCCAAAGTATGGTCTGAATGATCTCACAGAGCATGTGTCCCAGTGAAATAGAAAATTTCTAAACACTTCGAAAATATTACATAGTTCTCAGTTGGTGCTGTGACGCTATGTCCTTGACTCCCAAAATACTATCCATATTATACTATTATTATTATGTATTAAAAATACAACTCTCTGTATTTCCATGTAGAAGCCTGGAAAGGAAGTTACTAACTCTCTGTGTAAAAATTTTCCTCATGAATTTTTTAGAATTAAAGTATGGTTGGAGGTGTATCATGCACATGGAGATACTGAGAATGTATAAATTGGAAACAGAATATACAAAGGCAGAGAGGCCTAAAAGAATACATTCTGAACACTTCAGTTTTGGCTGATGACAAGTTTTAGGAAAAAGGAGAAAGTGGCTTCACTTGAAAGACAGGTGAATGGATGTTCTTTGTTCCTACCCCAAATCCAATGCCTCCATTAATTGTATCTAGGTGCCCACTCCTCTAACGTGTTATTGAGTTGAAGATGATCTCATATCCAGCTTGAGGTTGTTTCTAATTAGCCATAGCCAACATCAGCAATCTCAACATATGTGAGAGAAATTGAACAAAATCCAAATTTCGCTTTTGAAAAGAAAAACTTTCAGCAAACTAGGAGAAAAGGGTTTCTTCAGCCTGATGTAAGCATCTATTGATCAACTCTACAGCTAGCATCATAATTAATAGCAAACGACTGAATGTTTTCCCCATAAAATCAGGAAAAAGACAAGTATATCTCACTCATACTTCTATTTAATATTGTGCTGGAGGTTTTAATAAATGTAATAAGATATGCAAAAAAGGTATCCAGATTGGAAAGGAAGAAGTAAAACTATCTTAATTTGCAAACAACAGGATCATCAATGTAGAAAATCTGATAGATTTACAAAACTGTTACTAGAACTAATATATGAGTATAGGAAGGTTGCAATATGTAATATCAATATAAAAAACCCTCTGAAATTAAAAATCCTGAAATTAAAATAACATCTATAATAATTTAATATATATGTCTTGAAGAAAATGTGTGAGACTTACAAAATGAGAACTTAAAACTTTGCTCATCATTGTTAAACAATTAAAGAAGCCTTAAATAAAAGGAGAGAGGTACCTTGGTCATGTCTCAGAAGTCTGAATATTATGAAGAGGTCAAAAATATCTAAGATAAATTAAATAAAATAACTATTAAAATCTCAGCAGGCTTTTTATAGAAATTGACAGAGTGCTTAATTCATTCAGAAATTCTAAGGAGCTAGAATTGGCAAAATAACTTTCAAAAAATAAGGACAAAGTCAAAGGGCTAACCTGATTTTAAAACTTATTATAAATATACAAAATTATGACAGTGTGTTTTTACATCAACATATACAAGTAGATCAATGAAAAAAGATTAGAATGTCTAGAAACTGACATATATGGACAACTAATTTTTTTTGTAAGAGATTTATTAAGATATGATTCACAAATTCACATACCATACAATTCACACACTTAAAATGTACAATTCAAAGATATTTAGTATGTTCACAAAGTGCAACCATAACTACAATCAAATTTAAAACATTTTTGTCACCTCTAAATGAAAGCTCATACCCTTTAGCTATCACCTCCCAACCCCCCAATCTTCCCCAGCCCTAAGTAAACACTAGTCTACTTTATAGATTTGCCTATCCTTGTCATTTTATAAAATATGTGATCTTGTGTATCTGCCTTCTTTCACTTAACATGTTTTAAAGGTTCATACAAGTTATATCATGTATCAGGACATTGATATTTATATGGATAAATGATATTGTGTTGTAAGGGTATACCACAATTGTATTTAACCATTCATCAGTTGATAAACATTTAGGTTGTTTCCACCCTTTGGCTATTATGAATAATGCTGCTATCAACATTCGTGTACAAGTTATCATATACACATTTATTTTCATTGCTCTTGGATAAAATTTGAGTAACTTCCAGATTATTTTCCAAAGCATCTGTACCATTTCTCATTCCCACCAACAATCTGTGATGGTTCTGATTTTACCACATCCACATCCTTGTCAACACTTGTTATTATTTGACATTTTGATTATCATAGTTCTACTCAGTGTAAAGTGGAATACTACTGCGGTTTTGATTTGCATTTCCTTGATGACTAATGATATCAAGCCTCTCTTCATGTGCTCAGTAGCCATTTATATATCTTTGTTGAGAAATGTTTATTCATAACCTTGGCATGTTTTTAATCATGTTATGTGTATTTTTACAAGAGTTCTTTATATGTTCTTATCAGTTATATAATTTACAAATATTTTCCGCCATTCTTTGTGTTGTCTTTTTACTTTCTTGACAATGTCCTTTGCTGCATAAAAGTTTTTACTTTTGATGAATGTTAATTTATTTTTTTCTTTCCTTTCTTGTGTTTTTGATGTCATATCTAATGACCCACTGCCAAATTATGGTCACAAATATTTAACCCTAGGTTTTCTTCTACAAGTTTTATAGTCTGAGACTTTACATTTAGGTCTTTGATCCACTTTAAGGTAATTTTTGTACATGGTATGAAGTAAGGTGTCAACTTCCTTCTTTTGCATGTGGATATCCAGTTGTCTTAGCATCATGTGTTGAAAAGACTATTCTGTCTCAACTGACTGGTCTTGATACCTTGGTCAAAAATCAGTTGATCAAACATGTATGGATTTATTTCTATTCCATTGATCTACATATCTATCCATATGCTTGTATGACATTAATTACTGTAACTTTGTAGTAACTTTTGAAATTAGGAAATGTAACTTCTAATTTGTTCATCTTTTTCAAAATTGTTTTTGCTTTTTGTTGTTGTTGTTTTGAGCTTTCATATGAATTTAAGGACGTGCATATCAATTTCTACAAAGAAGGTAGCTATGATTCTGATTAAGATTGTGCTGAATGTATAGATTAGATCGGTTCAGGTCATATTGCCATCTTGTCACTATTAAGTCTTCTGATCCATAAATATGCAATGTATTTCCGTTTGTTTAGATCTTCTTTAATATCTTTCCTCAATGTTTTGTATTTTTCAGATTTTTTTTTTTAAAGGAGTAAAGCTGTGGTTTTCTTTTTTTTTTTGAAGATGTTGGGGGTAGGAGTTAATTAATTTATTTATTTTTGCTGTGTTGGGTCTTAGTTTCTGTGCGAGGGCTTTCTCTAGTTGTGGCAAGCAGGGGCCACTCTTCATCGCAGTGTGGGGGCCTCTCACTATCGCGGCCTCTATTGTTGTGGAGCACAGGCTCCAGACGCACAGGCTCAGTAGTTGTGGCTCACGGGCCTAGTTGCTCCGCAGCATGTGGGATCCTCCCAGACCAGGGCTGGAACCCGTGTCCCCTGCATTCTCAACCACTGTGCCACGAGGGAAGCCCTGTATTTTTCAGAATTTAAATATTGTTCTTCTTTTGTTAAATGTATTCCTAAATATTTTATTCTTTTGGATGCTATTATAAGTGGTATTACTTTCTTAATTTCCTTTTTGGTTTGTTATTGCTGTTTTAATAGAAACACAACTAATTTTTGTGTGTTTATGTTGTATCCTGAACTTTGCTGAAATTTTTTAGCTCTAAATGTGTGTGTCTGTGTGTGTGTGAGTGTGTGTGTGTGAATTGTTTAGGTTTTTCTATATATAAAATTATGTCACCTGCAAATGGGGATATTTTAACTTTATTGTTTCCAATTTGGATGCTTTTTATTTCTTTTTCTTGATTAATTGCTCCAGCTAGAAGTTCCAATACAAGGCTGAATATAAGTGCCCCACTGAGCATCCTTGTCACATTACTGATCTTAGGTTAAGATATTCAGCATCACATAATTCAGTAAGATATTAGCTGTGGGGTTTTCATAAATGTACTAACTGAGTTGAGGAGATTCCCTTTAATTCTTAGTTTGTTAAGGATTTTTATCAAGAAAGGGTATTGAATTTTTTTCAAATGTGTTTTCTACATCAATTAAGATAAGCACGTGTAGGGTTTTTTTTCCCCTTCATTCGAGAGAGAGAGAGAGAGAGAGAGAGAGAGAGTATTGACCCATCCTTCCATTCTTGGGATAAATCCCATTTGGTTATGATATATAATCATTTTAATATAATGTTTGATCAGTTGGTTATTTTGTTGAGGATTTTTGCTTGTATATTTATGAGGAATATTGGTTTACAGTTTTCTCAGAATTTTGTTCGTTTTGTTTCAGGGTAATGCTGGCCTTATAGGATGAATTTGAAGTGGTCCTTCCTCATTTATTTTTTGGAAGAATTTGAAAAGGATCACTATTAATTTTCTTTAAGTGTTTAGTAAAATTTATTAGTACACTCATGTGGATCTGAACTTTCCTTTGCTGTTTTTTGAGTGCAGATGTTGTTGCTTGGATATGTCTGTTAAGATTTTCTATTTTTCTTGAGTTAGTTTGGTAATTGTATTTTTCTAGGAATATGTTAATTTCATCTAAGTTAATTTGTTGTCATCCAATTGATCATAGTTTTCTCATATAACCCTATTTATATCTGTAATAGTAATGTTTCCAATTTTTTCCCTGATTTTAGTAATTTGAGTATTCTCTGTTTTTTTAAATCAATCTTCCTAAGTTTGTCAATTTTGGGGTTTTTCAAAGGGCCATTTTTTTTTTATTACTGCTATTGTTTTTCTATTCTCTATTTCATTTACCTCTGCTCTAATCTTTATCAGTTCCTTTTTTCCATTCACCTTGGATTTAATTTGGTCTTCTCTTTCTAATTATTTATGATTTAAATTTAGGTTATTGATTTGAAATCTTTATTCATTTTAAATGTAGGCCTTTCCAGCTATAAATTTCCTCTGAGGACAGTTTTCACTACAACTCATACATTTTGGCATGTTGTGTCTTCATTTTCATTTATTTCAAAGTATTTTCTAATTTTTCTTTTAATTTCCCCTTTGATCCATTTGTTTTTAAACATGTTTTATTTGTATGTCATTGTAAATTTTCCACTTCTTCTGGTCTTGATTTCTAGTTTCATTCTGTCATAGTCAGAAAAGATACTTTGTATGATTTAAATCCTTTTAAACTCACTGAGACATGCTTGTGACCTAACATATGATCTAAGCTGGAGATTGTTACATGTAAACTTGAGAAAATGTGTATTCTTGAGTGAAGTGTTCTACATATGTCTGCTGGGCCTATTTGGTTTCTAATGTTATTTAAGAGTTCTGTTTCCTTATTGATCTTCTGTCTTATTCTATCCATTATTGAGGATTAGACATAGAAGTTTCCAATAATTATTGTAGAACCGTCTATTTCTCACTTCAATCCTGTCAGTTTTTGCTTCATATATTTTGGGGCTCTATTTGCAGGTATGTAACGTGTTGATAATTGTTACATCTTCTAATGGATTGGCCCTTTCTCTATGTATAATGTACTTCTTTGTATCTTATAGTAATTTTTTACTTATATTCTATTTTGTCTTATATTTGTGTACCACCCCAGCTCTCTCTGTGCTACGATTTTCATGAAAGGTTTTTATGTCCATCTTTCAATTTCAACCTATATGTGTCTAAAGTTAGTCTCTTGTAGACAGAATGTAGGTGGATAATGCTCTTTTAAAATCCATTCTGCCTCTCTATGCTTTTTGATTAGGGCATTTAATTCCATTTATATTTAGAGTAATTACACATAAGGAAGGATTTACTTCTGTCATTTTTCTATTTGTTTTCTAATATCATATCTTTTTTGATCCTCAAATTCTCTTTACTTCCCTTCTTTTGTGTTTGATTATATTTTGTAGTGTGCCATTTTTCTTCCTTTTTTATTTCCTTTTCTGTATATTTTTTAGGTATTTTATTAGTAGTTGTGCTAAGGATTTCAATTAGACTTTTGAACTTATAACAACTGTATATGTGTGTGTGAGTGCATATAGGTGTGTGTGTGTGTGTATACACATATATGTTTATATATAGCATCTAATAAGGGGACTATAAAGATATATATACACACATATACATAATAAATAAATAGTACATTAAGTTTACTCTGTAGTTCTGTATAGTGTAGTAAAAGTGGAGGAAGTACAAAAATCATATTTAAGCACAGATAGAGTCGTATCATGCTTTAGGAATTATAATATGCTTTCATGCCTTATAGATTAAGTAACCCATTCAACTATTTCATAAGATAAATATACTTTTGTTGTGCTGTTTGATAGTTAAGATAATTGATGCAAAGAGCTTAAAGTTTTACAGGCAGTAAGTGATGATGCTGAATTTAAAATAGAGGTCTCAAGGAGAGACCTTCAAGGTGGTGTAGGAGTAAGATGTGGAGATCACCTTCCTCCCCACAAATACATCAGAAATACATCTACATGAGGAACAACTTCTACAGAACACCTACTGAACGCTGGCAGAAGACCTCAGGCTTCCCAAGAGGCAAGAAAATCTCCATGTACCTTGGTAGAGCAAAAGAAAAAAGAAAAAACAGACAAAAGAATAGGGATGGAACCTGCACCTCTGGGAGGCAGCTGTGAAGGAGGAAAAGTTTCCACACACTAGAAAGCCCCTTCACTGGTGGAGACGGAGGGTGGGTGGGGGTGGGAAGCTTCAGAGCCACGGAGGAGAGCGCAGCAACAGGGGTGCAGAGAGCAAAGTGGAGATATTCCGGCACAGAGGATCGGTGCTGACCAGCACTCACCAGCATGAGAGGCTTGTCTGCTCACCCGCCAGGATGGGTGGGGGCTGGGAACTGAGGCTCTGGCTTGGGAAGTCAAATCCCGGGGAGAGGACTGGGGTTGGCTAAGTGAACACAGCCTAAAGGGGGCTAGTACACCACAGCTAGCAGGAAGGAAGTCCAGAAAAAACTCTGAACCTGCCTAAGAGGCAAGAGACCATTGTTTTGGGGAGCACAAGGAGAGGGGATTGAGAGCATGGCCTAAACGAGCTCCAGAGATGGGTGCAAGCCGCGAATATTAGCGCAGACAACAGAGACGGGCATGAGATGCTAAGGCTGCTGCTGCAGCCACCAAGAAGCCTATGTGCAAGCACAGGACACTATCCACACTTCCTCTCCCAGGATCCTGTGCAGCCCGCCACTGCCAGAGTTGCATGATCCAGGGACAACTTCCTGAGGAGAACACACGGCGTGCCTCAGGATGTTGCAGTGTCATGCCGGCCTCTGCTGCGGCAGGCTCACCCTGCATTCTGTACTGCTCCCTACCCCGAGCCTAAGTGAGTCAGAGCCCCCTAATCAGCTGCTACTTTAACCCCATCCTGTCTGAGAGAAGAACAGATGACAGAGGGCAACGTACATACAGAGGTAGGGCCAAATCCAAAGCTGAACCCCAGGAGCTGTGTGAACAAAGAAGACAAAGGGAAATTTCTCCCGGCAGCCTCAGGAGCAGTGGATGAAATCCCCACAATCAACTTAAGGTACCCTGCGTTTGTGGAATACCTGAATAGACAATGAATCATCCCAAAATTGAGGAGGTGGACTTTGGGAGCAACTGTAGACTTGGGGTTTGCTTTCTGCATCTAATTTGTTTCTGGTTTTATGTTTATCTTAGTTTAGTGTTTAGAGTTATTATCATTGGTAGATTTGTTTATTGATTTGGTTGCTCTCTTCTTTTATATACATATATATATATATATATAATTTTTTTTTTTTCCTTTTTCTCTTTCTGTGAGTGTGTATCTTTGTGTGATTTTGTCTGTATAGGTTTGCTTTTATCCTTTGTCCTAAGGTTTGGTTGGTCCTTTTTTTTTTTTTTTGAACAGTTTTTAGTGCTTGTTATCATTGGAGGATTTGCTTTTTGGTTTGGTTGCTTTTTTCTTTCTTTTTTTTCTTATTTTTTTATAACATTTTAATTTATTTTCTTCTTAATAATTTTCCAAAATTTTTATTTTAAAAACTTTATTTTCTTTTCCTCTTTCTTTCTTCCTTCCTCTCTTTCTTTCTTTCTTTTTTCTCCATTTTCTTCTGAGCCGTGGGGCTGACAGGTTGTTGGTGCTCCAGCCAGTTGTCAGGCCTGTGCCTCTGAGGTGGGAGAGCCGAGTTCAAGACACTGGTCCACCAGAGACCTCCTGGCTTCATGTAATATCAAATATCAAAAGCTTTCCCAGAGATCTCCATCTCAACGCTAAGACCCAGCTCCACTCAACAACCAGCAAGCTACAGTGCTGGACACCCTATGGCAAACAACTAGCAAAACAGGAACACAACACCACCAATCAGGAGAGAGGCTGCCTATAAGCATAATAAGGTCACAGACACCTCAAAACACACCAGCGGATTTGGTCCTGCCCACAAGAAAGGCAGGATGCAGCCTCATCCACCAGCACAGTAATAAGTACCCTCCATCAGGAAGCCTACACAACCCACTGAACCAAACTTAGCCACTGAAGGCAGACACTAAAAACAATGGGAACTATAAACCTGCAGCCTGTGAAAAGGAGACACCAAGGACAGTAAGGTAAGCAAAATAAGAATACAGAGAAACACACAGCAGATGAAGGAGCAAGGTAAAAACCCACCAGACCTAACAAATGAATAGGAAATAGGCAGTCTAGCTGAAAAAGAATTCAGGGTAATGATAGTAAAGATGATCCTAAATCTTAGAAATAGAATGGAGAAAACAAAAGAAACAATTAACAAGGACTTAGAAGAACTAAAGAGCAAACAAACAATGATGAACAACAAAATAAATGAAATTAAAAATTCTCTAGAAGGAATCAATAGAATAACTGAGGCAGAAGGACTGATAAGTGAGTGGGAAGATAAAATGATGGAAATAACTGCCAGGGAGCAGAATAAAGAAAATAGAATGAAAATAATTGAGGGCAGTCTCAGAGACTTCTGGGACAACATTATACGCACCAACATTTGAATTATAGGGGTCCCAGAAAAAGAGAAAAAGAAAAGGATTGAGAAAATATTTGAGAGTTTATAGTTGAAAACTTCTCTACCATTGGAAAGGAGATAGTCAATCAAATTCAGGAAGCACAGAAAGTTCCACACAGGATAAAATGATGAAGAAACACACCAAGACACACATTAATCAAACTATCAAACATTAAATACAAAGAAAAAATATTAAAAGGAGGAAAGGAAAAGCAACAAATAACATACAAGGGAATCCCCATAAGGTTAACAGCTGATCTTTCAGCAGAAACTCTGCAAGCCAGAAGGGAGTGGCAGAACATATTTAAAGTGATGAAAGGGAACCAACTACAACCAAGATTACTCTACCCAGCAAGGATCTCATTCAGATTTGATGAAGAAATTAAAACCTTTAAAGTAAAGCAAAACCTAAGATAATTCAGCACCACCAAACGAGCTTTACAACAAATGCTAAAGGAACACAAGAGAAGGAAAAGACCTACAAAAACCCAAAACATTAAGAAAATGGTAATGGGAACATACATATTGATAATTACCTTAAATGTAAATAGATTAAATGCTCCAACCAAAAGACATAGACTGGCTGAATGGATACAAAAACAAGACCCATATATATGCTATCTACAAGAGGCCCACTTCAGACCTAGGGACACATATAGACTGAAAGTTAGGGGATGGAAAAAAATATTCCATGCAAATGGAAATCAAAAGAAAGCTGGAATAGCAATTCTCATATTAGAAAAACTAGACTTTAAAATAAAGACTACTACAAGAGACAAAGAAGGACACTACATAATGATAAAGGGAACAATCCAAGAAGAATATATAACAATTTTAAGTATTTATGAACCCAACATAGGAGCACCTCAATACATAAGGCAAATGCTAACAGCCATAAAAGGGGAACTCAACATTAACACAATCATAGTAGGAGACTTTAACACCCTACTTTCTCCAATGGACATATCATCCAAAATGAAAATAAACACAAGCTTTAAATGATACATTAAACAAGATGGACTTAATTGATATTTACAGGACATTCCATACAAAAACAACAGAATACACTTGCTTCTCAAGTGCTCATGGAACATTCTCCAGGATAGATCATATCTTGGGTCACAAATCAAGCCATGGTAAATTGAAGAAAATTGAAATCGTATCAAGTATCTTTTCTGACAACAATGCTATGAGACTAGATATCACTTACAGGAAAAAATCAGTAAAAAATGCAAACACATGGAGGCTAAACAATACACTACTTAATAGCCAAGTGATCACTGAAGAAATCAAAGAGGAAATTAAAAAATACCTAGAAACAAATGACAATGAAAACACGATGACCCAAAACCTATGGGATGCAGCAAAAGCAGTTCAAAAAGGGAAGTTTATAGGAGTACAGTCCTACCTCAGTAAATAGGAAACATGTCAAATAAACAACCTGAACTTACACCTAAAGCAATTAGAGAAAGAAGAGCAATAAAACCCCAAAGTTAGCAGAAGGAAAGAAATCATAAAGATCAGATCAGAAATAAATGAAAAAGAAATGAAGGGAAAAAAAGCAAAGATCAATAAAACTAAAAGCTGGTTCTTTGAGAAAATAAACGAAATTGATAAACCATTAGCCAGACTCATCAAGAAAAAAAAGGGAGAAGACTCAGTAGAATTAGAAATGAAAAAGGAGAAGTAACAACTGACACTGCAGAAATACAAAGGATCAGGAAAGATTACTACAAGCAACTCTATGCCTATAAAGTGGACAACCTGGAAGAACTGGACAAATTTTTAGAAAAGCACAGCCTTCTGAGACTGAACCAGGTTGAAGTAGAAAATATGAACAGACCAATCACAAGCAATGAAATGGAGACTGAAATCTTCCAACGAACAAAAGCCCAGGACCAGATGGCTTCACAGGCGAATTCTATCAAACATTTACAGAAGTGCTAACATCTACCCTTCTCAAGCTCTTCAATATGTAGCAGATGGAGGAACACTCCTAAATGAATTCTACAAGGCCACCATCAGCCTGATACCAATACCAAAGATGTCTCAAAGAAAGAAAGCTACAAGCCAGTATCACTGATGAACATAGATGCAAAAACCCTCAACAAAATACTAGCAAACAGATTCCAGCAGAATATTAAAAGGATCATACACCATGATCAAGTGTTGGTTATACCAGTATTGCAAGGATTCTTCAATATATGGAAATCAATCAACGTGATACACCATATTAAAAAATTGAAGGAGAAAAACCATATGCTCATATCAATGGATGCAGAAAAATCTTTCAACAAAATTCAGCACCCATTTATGATAAAAACTCTCCAGAAAGTAGGCATAGAGGGAACTTACCTCAACATAATTAAGGCCATATATGACAAACCCACAGCCAACATCATTCTCAGTGGTGAAAAACTGAAACCATTTCCTCTAAGATCAGGAACAAGACAAAGTTGTCCACTCTCACAACTATTATTCAACATAATGTTGGAAGTTCTACCTACAGCAATCAGAGAGGAAAAAGAAATAAAAGGAATCCAAATTGGAAAAGAAGAAGTAAAGCTGTCACTGTTTGCAGATGACATGATACTCTATGTAGAGAATCCTAAAGATGCTACCAGAAAACTACTAGAGCTAATCAATGAATTTGGTAAAGTAGCAGGATACAAAATTAATGCACAGAAATCTCTTGCATTCCTGTTAACTAATGATGAAAAATCTGAAAGAGTGATTAAGGAAACACCCCATTTACTATTGCAACAAAAAGAATAAAATACATAGGAATAAACCTACCTAAGGAAACAAAAACCTGTATGCAGAAAACTATAAGACACTGATGAAAGAAATTAAAGATGATACAAATAGATGGAGAGATATACTACGTTGTTTGATTGGAAGAATCAACATTGTGAAAATGAGTATTCTACCCAAAGCAATCTACAGATTCAGTGCAATCCCTATCAAACTACCAATGGCAGTTTTCACAGAAGTAGAACAAAAAATTGCACAATTGGTATGGAAACCCAAAAGACCCCAAATAACAAAAGCAATCTTGAGGGAGAAAAACGGAGCCTGAGGAATCAGGCTCCCAGACTTCAGATTACACTACAAAGTTACAACAATCAAGACAGTATGGTACTGGCACAAAAAGAGAAATATAGATCAATGGAACAGGAGAGAAAACCAAGAGATAAACCAACACACATTTGGTCACCTTATATTTGATAAAGGAGGCAAGAATATACATGGAGAAAAGACAGACTCTCCAATAAGTGGTGCTGGGAAAACTGGACAGCTACATGTAAAAGAATGAAATTAGAACACTCCCTAACACCATACACAAAAGTATACTCAAAATGGATAAAAGACCTAAATGTAATGCCAGACACTATAAAACTCTTATAGGAAAAGACAGGCAGAGTGCTCTATGACATAAATCACAGCAAGATCGTTTTTGACCCACCTCCTAGAGAAGAGGAAATAAAAACACAAATAAACAAATGGGACCTAATGAAACATAAAAGCTTTTGCACAGCAAAGGAAACCATAAACAAGACGAAAAGTCAAACCTCAAATGAGAGAAAATATTTGCAAATGAAACAACTGACAAAGGATTAATCTCCAAAATTTACAAGCAGCTCATGCAACTCAATATCAAAAAAACAAACAACCCAATCCAAAAATGGGCAGAAGATCTATATAGACGTTTCTCCAAAGAAGATATACAGATTGCCAACAAACACATGAAAGGGTGCTCAACATCACTAATCATTAGAGAAATGCAAATCAAAACTACAATGAGGTATCACCTCACACCAGTCAGAATGGCCATCATCAAAAAATCTACAAACAGTAAATGCGGGAGAGGGTGTGGAGAAAAGGGAACCCTCTTGCACTGTTGGTGGGAATGTAAATTGATACAGCCACTATGGAGAACAGTGTGGCGGTTCCTTAAAAAACTAAAAGTAGAGATGCCATACAACCCAGCATTCCTACTACTGGGCATATACCCTGAGAAAACCATAATTCAAAAAGAGTCATATACCACAATATTCATTGCAGCTCTATTTACAATAGCCAGGACATTGAAGCAACCTAAGTGTCCATCAACAGATGAATGGATAAAGAAAATGTGGCAGATATATACAATGGAATATTACTCAGCCATAAGAAGAAATGAAATTGAGTTATTTGTAGGGAGGTGGATGAACCTAGAGTCTGTCACACAGGGTGAAGTAAGTCAAAAATAGAAAAACAAATACCGTATGCTAACACATATATATGGAATCTAAAAAAAAAAAAACCAAAAAAACCCATATTCTGAAGAACCTAGGGGCAGGACAGGAATACAGACCCGGACATAGAGAATGGACTTGAGGACACCGGGATGGGGAAGGGTAAGCTGTGACAAAGTGAGAGAGTGGCATGGACTACCAAACGTAAAATAGATAGCTAGTGGGAAGCAGCTGCATAGCACAGGGAGATCAGCTCGGTGGTTTGTGACCACCTAGAAGGGTGGGATAGGGAGGGTGGGAGGGAGCCGCAAGAGGGAGGAGATATGGGGATATGTATATGTATAGCTGATTCACTTTGTTATAAAGCAGAAACTAACACACCATTGTAAAGCAATTATACTGCAATAAAGATGTTAACAAAATAAATTAAATTAAATTAATTAAAATAATAAAATAAAATACAGTTCTCTTCAAGGCTCTAAATCTTGTGATTTTCCACTATTTTATTTATTTTTTGGCTGCACCACGTTGCATGTGGGATATTAGTTCCCTGGCCAGGGATCGAACCCACGACCCCTGCATTAGAAAGCTTGGAGTCTTAACCATTTTACCTCCGTGGAAGCCCCAATTTTCCACTATTTTATAAAATTTTTGAAAGAGTCAATTTCTTAATTATCCATATGCAAATTATTAATATCACAGTCACCAGCTCATATGTCAAAAATCTCTGATATATTTTAGTTTGTTTGTATATCCTCAATTTAACTCTAGTTATGTAAATTTTTTCTGTTTCAAAAAGTAGCAAAAATTGTCAGTTTTTCATGATGGTATTTTGTGATGATTATTGTTCTGTTCCTTTTATAAATCTAAGTTGACTGCCATTGCTGTGTCTTATATCTCAGGGATCATTTTTTCCTTCAGATCTGCACTCTAACGAATTGGTTGCAAATCTATGTAGCATATCTGGATATGAAATGAATGAAAGTCTGCCTAGTACTCAGATCTAGGCCTACAAACTTAGATGAAAAAAAGCTGCCAGGTATCATAAATATGTTCTTATTTTTCTTGCTTGGGAAACGGTTCCCCTCTTCCACAGATTTTTTACAGTTCTCATGTAAATTAACTGACTATAAGTCAGTCCTATTCACATTCATCTGAACATCAAGAGGACCAAATTAAATCATTTTCTTTAAAGACTAACAGGAACTTGATTTAAAAAAAAAATCTTTTTGCAAATCATGAAGCTCCATGCAAATACAGTCTGCCTGTGAGAAGAGATCTAAAGAGTCAAACATGGAAAGGACAAAAAAAGAAATATTATTTTGGAAGCCATCAAGATATTGTTGTAGGAGTATTTTTGCCATAAACTTACCACCACATTTAATTAATATACTGAAATCCTGTAGTATAATATTTTAATCATTATCAACTATGTTCTCTATTCTTTGAATTATTGAATATCAGAATAACTTTCCCTATTATGCTAATGAGTTAAACTTACAGTCCTTTCTGTTTTGTTTACACAGTTCTATTAACCATTTCCAGAGTAAAAATTAATCATAAAATCATTTAATCTTTACCCTACTGACATGAAATCTATCACAACATTGTTAGCTATACAGGTCTCTAACCTCTCAACTTTCAAGTTTCCAAAATCCCATACTCATAAATGGTTTATTCATATTTTTCCTGTCTTAAGACATTTCTTTTGCTCTAGGTGTTATGTGACTTTTAATATTCTAGATTCCTTTTGTTGTTCAACACAGAAATAGATAAGGTCTATATACCTGAGAAGAGGGATTTTTGGTGCCCTTACGTAAAAGAGACAAGAGAACAGAGAACAGATTTCACAGATAGAAGAATGGGTAATGTTAAAGAGTAAGACTAGCTAGATGGGACAACCATGATTACAGAGTACCAGAGGAGAAGGATATGGAGCTGCCCCCAGGCAATTTTGTGTGTGTGTGTGTGTGTGTGTGTGTGTGTGTGTGTGTGTGTGGAAGAGAGAGAGGAGAAGGAAAAGATGAAAGAGGGAGGAAAATATAGATAGGTGAGTAGATAGATTAACTATAACAGATTTCTATTTGTGTTTTTTAAGTGTAGTTAGTTTCAGTGAACAACTTTTCATTGGTTGATGAATTGAATATGGAAAAGATAATAAGTGCATTAATAAGATAATTTAATCCTTCACCAATAGGGAAGCCCTGCTAAGATGGTGGGCGTGGGGTTACTGCAGATAGGAAAGTCAGTATCATTTTGTGTTTATGCTTCTTATTGGAATAAAACAGTTTTTCTCTGAAGACAGGCCAATAACTTCTATTTTTATAGTATTCTCAAATGCCATAATAATTAATGTTATAGAATATCTTCTTGGTTCATAAAGGACATGATTAATGAGCAAATCCACAATGAATAATATTTAAGTGTGCTGTGTCATCTGCATGGCCTTTCCTTTTCAATTAAAAGAATGCCACATATTAAATCATAAGAATATCTTAATGAAATATGCATCATTTTTAATTAGGAAGAATGGCATACTTATTTTTACGACATTCCTGAATTTTTAAAGAATAAAAGAAAGTGGACTGAATCCACAACTGAAATTTTGTACAGCACAATAAACAACAATACACAATATATAAGACTGTGCTATGGTGCTTTATCTACTTAATTAGCAACATGTAAAACTGGATCAAATCATTTTCCATCAGCAACTTATTTAGATATGTTGTCCAATCTTATGTAACACTAAACGATCTTAAACAATTTCCTGGTGCTTTATAAAATTATTTCCAGCTAAAGAAATTCAAACCTGGGGTTCATATGATAGGAAATAGGAAAATTAAATTTTTGTGAGGTTGTATAAAAATATATTGATTAATAATCAGTAATTGAGCATCCATCTCTAGATAGCAAAATTTCAAAATTCTTAAAGAATAAGAAAAATGCTTCTGCAAGTTTGTGCAATATTTTCACTGAAAATATTATTTAAAAATTTTTAAACATCCAGATAACTTTATTTGCTATTGATTATATATGAAATATCAAAATACCTCTTTAGACTGGGATTTTGTCTTAAAAATGTGTGTCCTCTCCAGTAAATCTATATTATTTGAAATTTATGGTACTCAAAACATTTTTGATGAATTAATAATTATTTTATTAATATAATTTAAAAGTCAAAGGATAAATGACTAATATGCTTAAGTAATAATGGTTAAATGACATTATCTGTGTCAAATAGTTATAATGTGAGAGAAAAGGGCTTCCTTTTTGCCTTTGTAATTAATACAATTTTATAAGAATTAAAAAATATACATCAATTATTGTGGACAACTAAATTGCTCTCATTGCTACAAAACACACACAAAATATTGCTTCAAAATAGTTGTATGTATCTGTGTGTTTGTGTGTGTGTGCTTTGCTAATATAGCACAAGAAAGGGGGATCTTAAGTTGAAGAATAAAAGATACTTTTAAAAGAAAAATAAATGAAATGATATTTATAGTTGCTTTTTGTTAATTTTTTTTAATTTTTAAAATTAAAAAAATTTGTTTTAACATCTTTATTGGAGTATAATTGCTTTACAATGGTGTGTTAGTTTCTGCTTTATAACAAAGTGAATCAGTTATACATATGTTCCCATATCTCTTCTCTCTTGCGTCTCCCTCCCTCCCACCCTCCCTATCCCACCCCTCTAGGTGGTCACAAAGCATGGAGCTGATCTCCCTGTGCTATGCAGCTGCTTCCCACTAGCTATCTGTTTTATGTTTGGTAGTGTATATATGTCCATGCCACTCTCTCACTTTGTCACAGCTTACCCTTCCCCCTTCCCGTATCCTCAAGTCCATTCTCCAATTGGTCTGTGTCTTTATTCCCATCTTGCCCCTGGGTTTTTCATGACTTTTTCTTTTTTTTAGATTCCATATATATGTGTTAGCATACAGTATTTGTTTTTCTCTTTCTGACTTACTTCACTCTGTGTGACAGACTCTAGGTCCATCCACCTCACTACAAATAACTCAATTTTGTTTACTTTTATGGCTGAGTAATATTCCATTGTATATGTGTGCCACGTCTTCTTTACCCATTCATCTGTTGATGGACACTTTGATTGCTTCCATGTCCTGGCTATTATAAATAGAGCTGCAATGAACATTTTGGTACATGACTCTTTTTGAATTATGGTTTTCTCAGGGTTATATGCCCAGTAGTGGGATTGCTGGGTTGTTTGGTAGTTCTATTTTTAGTTTTTTAAGGAACCTCCATAGTGGCTGTATCAATTTACATTCCCACCAGCAGTGCAAGAGGGTTCCCTTTTCTCCACACCCTCTCCAGCATTTATTGTTTGTAGATTTTTTGATGATGGCCATTCTGACCGGTGTGAGATGATATCTCATTGTAGTTTTGAATTGCATTTCTCTAATGATTAACGGTGTGAGATGATATCTCATTGTAGTTTTGAATTGCATTTCTCTAATGATTAATGATGTTGAGCATTCTTTCATGTGTTTGTTGGCAACCTGTAAATCTTCTTTGGAGCAATGTCTATATAGGTCTTCTGCCCATTTTTGGATTGGGTTGTTTGTTTTTTTGACATTGAGCTGCATGAGCTGCTTGTAAATTTTGGAGATTAATCCTTTGTCAGTTGCTTCATTTGCAAATATTTTCTCCCATCGGTGCTTTGTGACCACCTAGAGGGGTGGAATAGGGAGGGTGGGAGAGAGACATAAGAGGGAGGAGATATGGGGATATATGTATAGCTGATTCACTTTGTTCTACAGCAGAAACTAACACACCATTGTAAAGCAATTATACTCCAATAAAGATGTTAAAAAAAAAAAGTATACCCTGAGGCTTAACTACTTCCACTTCCATGACTACCACCCTAGACCTAATCACTGTCATTTTCATGTGTATTAATTTAGTGGATGTCTCACAGGAATTCTTCTACCATGCTGGCTCTCTAAAACCCTGTCTCCATAAGCCAAAGAGGGTCATACATTAAACACAGAATTATCTCACTCTCTTTATGGAAATACAGTAATCTCATCTTACATAAAGGACAAAAAGCTGATGAATTTACCATGGCTTCTAAGATCCTACATGCTAAGCCTCCTACTATCTCTGTTCTTCCTTGTTCCTTGTGTTCCAGCAACACTGCTCTCCTTGCTCCTGCTCAAAGTTCAGCATGTCCCATGGAATTTTCATGGGATAGTCTCCTTTCTTAGAACTATGTCCTTAGGTATTACATGGCTTATTTTCTCTTTCCCTTCTCTGACAACTTTAAGTAAAATAGAAAAAGCAGCCATGATCAGTCTATCAATTTATCCAGTATTGCTTCACCGCCTGATTTTTTTCTTAATACTTTAATTTTTAGAGCAGTTTTAGGTTCACAGCAGAATTGAGAGGAAGCTGCAGAGATTCACCACATATCTCCTACCCTCACATATATAAATTATCTCTAATCCCCAGCACAGTGGTACATTGTTACAATTGATGAACTCACATTGACAGACACATCATAATCACATAAATGGCATAGTTTACATTAGGGTTTACTTTTGGTGTTGTACATTTTATGGGTTTGAAAAAATGTATAATGATGGGAATCTATCATTATGGTATCAAACAGAGTGTTTTCATTGCCCATATCTAAGGTATAATCTTTCAGGGGTCTCTACTAGAAGTCTAGAGTGTTTACCATGACTCTGAAATTTAAAGTTTTCCCTATACCCTCCTCCCATCCAGTTTCCACTCATCCGTAATCACTCCAGTCTCCACCATGCTCCATAAACTTGGGGAGAGTTCTGTTCAGCCTCTGAACCCCTAGAAAAATGTTTTTCATTCTGTAAGTCCCCAAGGGGAAAACATGTTATGCTAAAATCTCTGCACTTCCCTTATTTCTGGGATCTTGAACACTCAACTCCCTCACTGGGAGCTCTCCAGTGCCTTCAAGCTTTCTTAAGTATCTTTCCAGTTTTTCTCTCTCTTCTTAATTGAATGGTCTATCTGCAATAAACTAGTCTGCTATCAACCAAAGCAGAAACCAAGGACTTTTGCTTTTAATCTGAGTAATATTGGAACCTCTCATCAGACTAAAAGTTAATAGTAGTGTTATACAACTTTCATTTTAAGAGTATTATTCTGACTACCTTTTTGGAAATATATAGAGGGATTTTTTTGAAGGGCCTTTTAATAATTCAAGTGAGAGAAGATTGTGACTTGGTCCAATGTGCAATCTACATCATAATCCAGAAACACTACATTCCCTAAAATAAAGGCTTTGTTTGAATGCCCCAGCAGTAGGTAGTATTAAGAGTGACTGGACTCTCATTAGAGCAATAGCATTAACCAGACATAAAAGGAAGTGAGTTAGAGTCTAGTCCCCAACATTTCCTAGATTTATATACTTGAGGGATCATATAACTTCTCTGTTCTAAATTTACCAGTGTTACCAAAATAGCAGGATTGTTGAGGATCACATAAAATTATTTACAAGTCCATCGTAGGGTTTATATTACTTATATAATTTAGCATTGTTTTCTTCTTTATGATTTTATTTAACTTAGTATTACTGATAAATAATATTTATTTACTATTTGTAATAATAAAGGTATTATTTATTTTGTGACACCCACCAGTGGTCTTAGATCTAGGTGTAGGCTGAAGAATCTACTCTACCTTGTATGTTCTTCCTCTTTTTCTTTGTAAGGTAGCCACTTTATGAGAGCTGTATTTATTAGTCATTTTTCTTCCTGAAAAAGTCCTAATTTCTTTGAATACTTATTTAAGTGATACTGTGCTTATATTTTTATTTTATATATATTTTCTTCATGGATTATGTTTTTGGTTGGTTTGATTGTTTTGTGAATGCATAGTTGTAGTGTAGCTATTATGTACCATCTTTTACATTCTGAAAATGTTTACTAAGTCAGTACTAATGTTATAGTAATGTGGCTTCCTTTGATGATAAAATATTGAATAAACTAATTTACCTGGTATCTCAAACACAATTTCATAGAAAATCATGAATACACTTTAAAAAATGATGCATCAACTTGTTATTGATTCTGAAGCAGGTATTAAGAGACCCATGTCCATATTACCTCTGCAGAACTTGAAATTTCCACAAAGAGTTTATTTACACAAATATACTCTTGTATTTTCAAAAATATAAAAATACAGACTTGTGCTATATCTTTCTGCTGTAGTTTTCCCCAGTCATCACTGGTTGGCTGAAATTCATCTTCTCATAGTGCCATCAAAGAGAGTCATGGGAAATATTTCCTGAGTTTATGTATAGCTTTCATATTTTAAGGACAGATTGTCCAAATATTTTTGGTTTGTATTTTTTTACCTCTGGAACACAGAGTGCCATTTCAATATGTAGATTGAAATCTTAACTCTGGGCATTTAAAAATTGTATTAGTTAACATTTATTGAGTATTTACTATGTATTTTATGCATTATTCAACAAATATTGTTAGGGGTCTATTATGTACCTAGCATTATTCTTGCTACTAAGAATACAAAGGCAAAAAAACCCCACAAAAACCCAATGAGACAAAAATCTCTGAACTTATCGACCTTGCATTCTAGTCAGGGAAGATAGGTAAGAAACAATAGCAATAAGTAAAATTGTACTGGATGTGAGAAAGTGATATCCTATGGAAAAAATAAATCAGGAAGGGCAAAAGACTTGGAACAGCCAACATAATATTGAAGGAGAAAAACAAAGTTGGAGGGTTGACACTACTACTATAAAGCTACAGTGGTCAGGACAGTGTGGTATCAGTGAAAGAAGAGACAAATAGATCGATGGAACAAAATAGGGAGCTCAGGCATAGACCCACATAAAAATAGTCGACAGATCTTTGAAAGTGAAGAAAAGATAGTCTTTTCAACAAATAGTGCTGGAACAATTGGACATTCTTGTGCAAAAAAAGTGAGTCTTTACAGCCATTATAAAAATTAACTCAAAATGGGCTTCCCTGGTGGCACAGTGGTTGAGAGTCCGCCTGCCAATTCAGGGGACGCGGGTTCGTGCCCTGGTCCAGGAAGATCCCACATGCCGTGGAGCAGCTGGACCCGTGAGCCATGGCTGCTGGGCTTGCGCGTCCAGAGCCTGTGCTCCACAACGGGAGAGGCCACGGCAGTGAGAGACCCACGTACCGAAAAAAAAAAAATTAACTCAAAATGGATCATAGACCTAAATGTAAAGTGCAAAAAAAAAAAAAAAAAGAACATAGGAAAAAGCCTAAATAATCTTGGGTATGGCAATACCAAAGGCATGATCTAGAAAGACAAAATTAATAAGCTGTACTCCATTAAAATTAAAAACTTCTGCTCTGCAAACACAGAATCAAGAGAATTAGAAGACAAATCACAGACTAGGTGAAAATATTTCCAAAAGACACATCCGATAAAGGACTGTTATCCAAAAATATACAAAGGAACTCTTAAAATGCAACAATGGGAAAACAAATGTTCAATTAAGAAATGAATCAAAGACCTTAACAGACACCTCATCAAAGAAGATATGCAGATAAACAATAGAGATATCAAAAGATACTCCACATCATATATCATCATGAAAATGCAAATTAAAACAATGAATTACAACTACATACCTATTAGGATGGCCAAAATGTGGCACACTGACAACACCAAATGTCAAGAATATAGAGCAACAGAGAATATAAATTCATTACAGGTGGGAATGCAAAATGGTACAGCCACTTTGACAGACAGTTTTGCAATTTCTTACAAAACTAAGCATACTTTTACCATACGATCAAGCAATTGCACTCCTTGGTATTTATCCAAAGGAGCTGGAAATATAAGTCCACACAAAAACCTACACATGGATGTTTGTATCAGCTTTAGACATAATTACCACAAATTGGATGAAACCAAGATATCTTTCAGTAGGTGAAAGGATGAAAAACCTGTGGTACATCCAGAATGGTTTATTATCAGCACTAAAAAAAAAATGAACTATCAGACAGAGGAAACATAAATGTATATTACTAACTGAAAGAAGCCAATCTGACATGGCTATATATGATTCCATGTACATGAAATTTTGAAAAAGGGAAAACTGTGGAGACATTAAAAAGATCAGTCATTGCCAGGGGTTAGGGATTGAAAAGGATGAGGAATAGATGGAGCACAGAGAAATTTTAGGGCAGTAAATATACTACGGATGATACCATAATGATGTTTACTCATCATTATACATTTATCTAAATCCCCAAAAATGTACAACACCAAGAGTGAACCCTAATGTAAACTATGGGCGATTATGGTTTGTCAGCATAGGTCCATCAGTTGAAATACATGTACCACTCTATTGAGAGTGTTGATAAGAGGGAGTATATACATGTGTGAGGATAGGAGACACATAGGAAATCTACTTTTTCTCTCAATTTTTCTGTGAACCTAAAACTGCACTAAAAATGTAGTCTTAATAGTAGTAATAAAAATTTAGTACTTACATAATTGAGAATCTGGGGAGACGATGGCAGGCTTCTCAAACTGATCTGAAATAACAAGAGCAAAGCAAGTAAACTTAACTACTTCAAATAACTTAAGAGAGCAGAGGTTTGGGATTTGAATGTTAGAGGGAGAGGGGCGAGAGTGTGAGTTTCTGCTCGCAGGAAGGTGATTTTGTGGTTATAATCTCCAGTTGGCACCAAGGAGGGAGTACTCAGACTTTCTTATTATCCTGTGCAGATGCGGAGCAGAAGGAAAAATGGAAGAGCGGGACTTAAAATTAGACAGCAATCAAACAACAAAAAATGCAGTTATACTTTTTATTACATATAACTAGAAAAAAATGCAAATCCAACTATACCTGCAAAGAAAGTCAAATCCTGATAATATGATTTCACCAGGTGACCAAGTTCCTTCCATAGCAGCTGTCTCAATCAGGAAAATGGAGCTAATAAAGACTTTTTAATCAATTTTTGTGAAGGTAAATTAAACTTCTCATGTAGAAACATGCTAGATATCTAGTAATAAAAATCTACTTCCATTCTATCAAGTGTTGCCAAAAAGAAGATTTTTTTTTAAACCATGCAGTTTCACTTAGATCCTATGGCAGAGATGTTTAGTTACCACCAACAGTAATTCTCTTCTTCTATATTAATGAAACCCCCAATTCAATGAATTCAGTTAACAAATATTTATTACATACCTAATATGTACCATGAACTGTTATAGGGCTTAAGATAAAGCAGTGATAAAAATAGAAAAAAAATCCCTTCCCTTGCCTTGTAAGACTTACATTCTATGGTAGGGAACTTACAGTAAACTATCTATCTGTCTATCTATACATATATGTATAGATGTATAACATATATATATATATATATATAAAATAAATCAAATAGTATATTCAAATTAATGAATGAGTGTAACGGAAAAAAATACTAAAGCCTGGTAAGAGGAATTGGAAGTGATGAAATCAAGTGGGAGTGAGGTTTCAGTGCCAAATAGGGTGGTCAGTGTCTTACAGAAAAGGTGATATCTGAGCAAATACTTGAAGGATCCAAGTGGATTACTAGGGCAAGAACATTCTGAACTGAGGGACAGGTGGAAAAATGCTGTCAAGTGGTGGCACGTCAGACTTTTTCAGAGAACGTCAAACAGGTTATTGCATTTGGAATCACAAGAGGAGCAGGAAAGGAGGATGTGTCAAAGAGATATTGGGGGAGGCATCTTATATAGGGACTTTGATTTTAATTCTGAGTGCAATGAAGAGCCACAGCAAGGTTGGTTTTTTTTTGGAAGGGTGAATTTTTTTTTTAACATCTTTATTGGAGTATAATTGCTTTACAATGTTGTGTTAGTTTCTGCTGTATAACAAAGTGAATCAGTTATACATATACATATATCCCCATATCCCCTCCCTCTTGCGCCTCCCTCCCACCCTCCCTAACCCACCCCTCTAGGTTGTCACAAAGCACCGAGCTGATCTCCCTGTGCTATGCAGCTGCTTCCCATTAGCTAATTTACATTTGGTAGTGTATATATGTCAATGCTACTCTCTCACTTTGTCCCAGCTTACCCTTCCCCCTCCCCGTGTTCTCAAGTCCATTCTCTATTTCTGTGTCTTTATTCCTGTCCTGCCCCTAGGTTCATCAGAACCATTTTTTTGGGGATTCCATATATATGTGTTAGCATATGGTATTTGTTTTTCTCTTTTTGACTTACTTCACTCTGTATGACAGACTCTAGGTCCATCCACCTCATTACAAATAACACTGATGAAGGAAACTAAAGACGATACAAACAGATGGAGAGACATACCATGTTCTTGGATTGGAAGAATCAACACAGCAGGGTTTTGAGTAGAAGAGTAAAATTATCAGAGTATCAATTTAGAAAGCCCACTCCAGTTGCTGGTAAGAACAGTCTGTAGAGGGACACAGTTAAAAGCAGAGACACTTGATAGAAGACTATTACAATAGTTCATTTAAGAAATGTCTGTGACTTGGACATAGGTATAGCACTGGAGATGATGACCAGTAATTAGATTTGGGATATATTTTTAAGGAAAGGCCAAGAGGAATTTCTCATGGTTTAAAAAAGAGTCAAGAAAATTTCCACAGTTTTTCAACTGAGCTAGTGAAATATAGAATGGATAAACCATGATTTGAAAAAATGATCAAGGTTGTCAAGATTTGAAAAAATGATCATGTGGAGTTTAAGACATTTATTAGACAATCCAGTGAAGATATGGTGTAGGAGATGAATATAGCAGTCTGGTGCTCAAGAGTTATAAATTTAGAATTTGTTGAAATATATTTGATATGTAGAGCCTTGAGACAGCATGAGATAACCAAGCTGTACATGTTGATAAAAAAAAAAGAAACAAGGTCCAAATATGGAGCACTTCAAACTGAAGAGGAAACAGGAAAGGGAGACAAATTTTCAGCTGGATACATGGCCACCTGGAATAAAATCTTCCTTTAGCTTGATGTGAGTATGTGAACAAATACTGGCCAAAGGAATTTAAGTAGATGGGAATTTATTCGACAGCTTGAGTGAAGCTCCTACAAACCAGATGTCAAACTCCTTTTCCCATTTCTTCTTTCTTCCTTCCTTTATGTTGCTACCAAGGATATAGATATGATGGCTGTACCTCTAGGTACTATCTTGGACTTGTGGACAAGAACACACTCTGAGGATAGCAGATTGAGCACTGGAGGATGGCTGGATTCTTTGAACTTTGAGAAATTGTACTATCATACCAACCATGGACTGCCTTCTTCCAGATTTTTATATGAAATATAAATATTTTTGTCTTGTTTCAGCCTGTTTAACTTTAGATCTGCATTTTCTTCAAGTGAAATTAATCCTAAGTGATAGTTCCCATAAAATAAAGCCAAACAGAAGGGAATGTACTAGTTGTCTTCATTATTTTTATAGTGAGGAATAAAATATCCTCCTTCTGGTCAGATCAATTTAAATTGTATAATACCACCTGAAATATCGTTATCTAAATATTTTATTCTCCTTCCATTTTCTTCCTTCCAACTGGGAAAGGAATAACCCATGTGGGTCATTCTTTATTTAGTAGCAAGTAATTTAATAGAGTATGTATGATAGTATTGAAGCAATCATGGAGCAGTCATGAAGTAGATAAACTGCCAAGAATTTGACAGCGAATTACAGAAAGACATTATAAACAGAACCTGTGTATGAGTATACATCTTGAAATGTAAAGCTTTTGAGTACTATTTTTCTGAATTTCTTAGCAGGGAAGTCCTTCCTAAAATGTGTTATTATATAGGATCCCATTACATAAAACAGAAAACAACAAAGTGCTTTTACAGGGGAAGTACCCTGATTTTTTACCCTACCAGTCATTCAATAAGGCAACGTTAAGATATCTCTTGGAACTATTAAACAGAGTAAAAATTTAAAACACCACGTAAAAGTTTTAGTGGACAAAGTTTTAAAATATATTGAGTTATTTCTTTAATATAACCTCTGCTTATATTCGCATGAGCATGGAATCTATTCAGAATTTTAGGTAATTAATATAATCTGTCACTGAGACTATGATACTTGGAGAATATTTTGGGTGGAATGAACAACTGCTAAACATCTTTAAATCGTTTGCTAATTCCTAGTTTAAAAAATCATGGCTCTGCATATAAGAAGCACCCGTGCATAAATTTCTCTTTTTCTTCAAAGACTGTGCTTGTTGTTGAAAATAAGAACCTGCATACACAATTACCTATGATTCAAGAAGGCAGCTACACCACAGATGCATCTGCAAAAGAAGAAGAAGAAAAAAGAAGCGGATGTTATGATTTTTATTTAGACTCCTTTCAAAGAAGAGATGAGACCCAATAAGAAGAAAAGTCACTAGGCAATTAATAAACATTACTTTTCATCTCACTGCTTTACTTTTATTACCTCATCTTTTATAGTTTTATGGGTTTGTTCTTGTCTCCCTAATCTTTTCCTCTTGTAATTTTGTGTTGATTTAAAATCAGCTTTCCCGTGGCGTTTTTAGGCTAGGGACTTCTCCATTAATAGTGTGCTTGCCTAGCATTTTTGCGTATCCTTCACAGCTCCTTTTAAGAGTTAAAAAAGTATGTGATAAAATTGAAATATGTTAATATAAAAATGAAGAAAAGGATTTGTCTTTAGGATGTTAGGAAGATGAAACAATGGTAAGAGCTCTAGACCATCTAGAGCTTTGTTTTTATCCTTTGCTTTTTGAAGCTGCTCCCACATCTCTATAAAGACACTAAATGGCAGCTCTCCTCCAAGGTTAGGTTATTCTGTTATTACAAGTGAAAAAGCATGAAAGAGACTAATTAGGCAGCAACGTGCATCTATGCATTTTATCTCTCTCCAATATAAATACCTAGGAGATGCTTGAAACAGTGTTTAAAAGGAGTCCTAATGAATCATAAATGATGATAAATCTGACTTGATTTCAAAGTGATGGGTATTTTACATTTACCAATTTTGCTATGGAAGTTGTCTTTTGTCACCTAGTTCTTTTAAGTTCAAATATATGATGCATTACGCAAAACTGGTATTTAGAGGCATCAGTTCAAACAACAAAAATATAAGAATTAAATATAAAACAAAATTTTATTGTATAAACACTGAATACTTACATATATAAACATACACACACATACACTATCTACATGGATTTATTTTTCATATAAAAATATATTTTATGTTAAATCAAAGGCATATTTAATTTTGATACACTACAGATTATTATTATTACTGAAGGAAAATCCAGTTATTTCAAAAATAGTCTGGATTTTTTTTGTATGAGAAAACTTTAAATATCTTTCTGATATTGCTTAGTATTTTGAACTTGGGTGTCAGGTGTATGACCAAAAATAATAAATGTTTTATGATTTTATAGAGTCTGCATGCTTATTTAAATTTCTCTAGGAGTTAAAAAAGATATAGAATATAACATCAATTTTTGTATGCATAGTATATAAATTGGACAGGCAGATTGAATAACAATAAATTATTGATTTCAGGATGAGGTTAAAAGTTAGATTAATACCTATTATGCAACTAAAATCTTTGAAATTCCACAATTCTGGCACTTGTTCACTAACTTCAGTTTCCACATTTGTAGAATAGAGATAACACTAATATAATAGTGCTTACCTCTCAGTTACTGTGAAAATTGAATGAGATTATGTATGTAAGGTTATTCATATAACAGCTGATAGGGAATGCTTAATAAAGAATTTCCTGTTACATCATGATTTATTCCTTCTCAATCCTTCTGTTAATTGAAAATAATGTTAAGTACATTCAATGTATCAGACACTATTTTCAACACAAAGATAAAGCTCTGAACTAGGCCAAGTACCTACTTTTGTGAGGTTACAATTTAGTGGAGAAATGGGACAGGATGGCAGATCATACATAGATGATCAGTACATATGTACCATGATGAAAGGTAATATATTAAGATCTATGAAGGTGAAGAAGGTTAAATTATGAGAGTTACATTGATGATGTATTTGATAGAGTTGTTAGAATATGTTTTTATTCACTGTAAATTGACTCATTTTTTTGATTTATATATTTCAAAGTTTTAGTAAGAAATGGTATTTAACATTCTGTTTTCTTTAAATACCAAGCCATTGAACCATTATTCTCTTCGATATGTACATCATTTTTATGTCCATAACTCTATTCGAATCTACTGAAAATGAAACATTCTGATTAACTTTGAAATCTTTCATTTTAAAGAAAAAAGTAATGTACAAAGAAAAAAGATGCCTAAAATATGAAAACTATAAATAAATAAAAACATTTTCTTATTTTAAAATTTCTGTATCAGATTACCTATATACAGTATTTAGGAAACCTTGATTTTATAATGTTACTACATCATAGTCCATGTAGGGCATAATAACAGAGTAGTAGTGCTAAATTTTCATAGTCCCTAGTGGAATAGGGGTCTATGTCAAAATTTGAAAGCATCAGGAATTATTGATAATTTATGTCTCTTTGCCCTATTTCTAATTTTAAATTTACTGGTTCTTTCTATGGGATTTTTGGTGGTTAAGATGTTGAAGGTGGGTTTGGGGTAGTGAGGGTGTCATGCATTGTTCTCGACTAAGAAGCAAATTTAATTTTTTTAGTTAGTAAATTTCTCAATGTAATATAAATCTTGTCCTCTTGGATAGAATAATATATGGATATAATTTCTAATACTTTTCTCACAAATACAAATATCCAAAGCTATTTCAAAGTGGATCAAATTTCTTTTCAGAGACACATTTAAAAATTTACAATATTTAGTTTAATTTGGAGGAATTATAGACAAACTTAAAAGACATAGTTTGCTTAAGGTGGGAGAGTGAAAGACCAGCAGACAAAAACTCAATATAAATGGAAAGAGTCACAAGGCTTTACATAGTAAGTGGCAGCCAGTTAGTTATGGTTCGAGAGAAGCAGTTGTATAAGCACCATGGTTGTAAATAAATCAGTTGTCAAGATACATTTTATTTATTATTATATAGCTCAAAAGTGTCAAACTCAGTACCTCTATAGGAATATAAATTCCATCATACAGGATTAAATAAGGCTATATAAAAAATGTGAGAGCTGACTGGAGAAATGGACTACAAATTAGTTAATAAAATATATCAAGCAGGAAGGAATAAATAAAATAATGTTAAGCTTGTATTTATGTAATTATATTTAAAAATAAACATTTTGATTAATATTTAATGTTATTTTCTAAAACACTGAAGATAGTATACAAAATGTTGTTTGAATTTCTAGTTTTACTTATATGCTTCTAATTATATATATCAAAGGTCATGAAAAATATTGCATCAATCCACTCACTATCTAGATGTTCTAATAATCACATGTAATTTTGTAGACTAGAAAATGCAGGGACTTCCCTGGTGGTGCAGTGGTTAAGAATCCGCCTGCCAATGCAGGGAACACAGGTTCGAGCCCTGCTCCAGGAAGATCCCACATGCCGCGGAGCAACAAAGCCCATGCACCACAACTACTGAACCTGCATTCTAGACCCTGCGAGCCACAACTACTGAGCACGTGTGCCACAACTACTGTAGGCTGCGTGCCTAGAGCCCGTGCTCCGCAACAAGAGAAGCCACCGCAATGAGAATCCTGTGCACCACAACGAAGGGTAGCCCCTGCTTGCTGCAACTAGAGAAAACCCACACACAGCAACAAGGACCCAATGCAGCCAATAAATAAATAGATAATGCAAAATATAACTTCATGGATTTCATGGATATGAGCATGACCTACTCAATTTTTCTGTGAAGCTATGATTTGAAGGCATGCTAATATGGCCATTAAAGAAACATTAAAGTCTCCATTATATTTGTCTCTCTTATATTTGGACATTAGAGAACTGAGAAAAGTGGGCTCTGCCATAAACATAAGAACGCCATTCATGTGAATTCCAGAAGCTTTCTTTGTCCATATAGTTAATTACTCTTCTCTCTCTTGCTCTGGTATAATTACTTGCAAAATCTCAACCTCATTTAAATATAATTTCCATTCTACCTCTGCACTGGAACCGTGCAGTGGGGAACCTCACAACTATGCTGACTTACCATAAATAATTAAAGGGAAGCCTTCAGTAGGCCTTTAATGTTGCCTGCCAATCATATTACACTTCCCCAGTGCTTTCAATTGTTCCCTCTCCCATTCTTCTAGGTATGTACGACATATTTCTCCCCTTGCTCAAACCCCCAGTAACCTCTCTTCTATCCTCATTTTCAATTGTTTGCTTCCTATTTCACTGAAAAAAAAAATTGTCAAACGAGGGCTTTTGGGAAAGGGAATGATTGAATGCACTGGGGAAATGTAATACGATTCCTTATATTTGAAAATAATCTAAAGAAAAAAAGAGTGGATATATGTACATGTATAGCTGATTCACTTTGCTGTACACCTGAAACTAATACTACATTGTAAATCAACTATATTCCAATAAAAATTTTTTAAAAGATGAATTTTATATAATTTCCATCACCAAAACTTCCCACCTCCAGAACATACCCAGATGTTCCAGCTATCCAAGAATCTTAATGTTCTTTCATATGCCACTCCCTCTTTGCCTGCACCAGTTCTTATCCCATTGCCCAGACACAGGACACTGCTGCAATATTTTTTCTTTCTCTTTTCTGTATCTTCCAGTTTATTTTTCTCTGTCTCTCCCATGGAAATATATTCTTTATGTCTATCATGTTTTCCTTGATCCTAACGTTTCATTTTCTCTTTCACTTGTCAGCAGAACTATAAAAAGTCCTTACGTTCCCTGTCTCCAAATACTTTCATTTCATTCTTTTTGAAATAACCCTAATAGAGTTCCCCTTTCAATACCTCACCCAATTTCCTTTTGTCAATGAATGTCAGCATTGAGTTTAATTTGCTAAGTTTAATCATTACTTTCATCCTTTATCATACTTGAATTTTTTAAAACATCTTTATTGGAGCATAATGGCTTAAAATGGTGTGTTACTTTCTGCTTTATAACAAAGTGAATCAGCTATACATATACATATGTTCCCATATCTCTTCCCTCTTACGTCTCCCTCCCTCCCACCTTCCCTATCCCACCCCTCTAGGTGGTCCCAAAGCATGGAGCTGATCTCCCTGTGCTATGAGGCTGCTTCCCACTAGCTATCTATTTTACATTTGGTAGTGTATATAGGTCCATGCCACTCTGTCACTTTGTCCCAGCTTACATTTCCCCCTCCCCAGGTCCTCAAGTCCATTCTCTAGTAGGTCTGCATCTTTATTCCCGTCTTGCCCCTAGGTTCTTCATGACCTTTTATTTTTTTAAATTCCATATATATGTGTCAGCATATGGTATTTGTTTTTCTCTTTCTGACTTACTTCACTCTGTATGACAGACTCTAGGTCCATCAACCTCACTACAAATAACTCAATTTCGTTTCTTTTTATGGCTGAATAATATTCCATTGTATATATGTGTCACAGCTTCTTTACCCATTCATTTGTCGATGGACACTTAGGTTGCTTCCATGTCCTGGCTATTTTAAATAGAGTTGAAATGAACATCGTGGTAAATGACTCTTGTTTTTTTGTTTTTTTTTTTCTTGTGGTACACGGGCCTCTCACTGTTGTGGCCTCTCCTGTTGCAGAGCACAGGCTCCGGACACGCAGGCTCAATGGCCATGGCTCACGGGCCCAGCTGCTCCACGGCATGTGGGATCCTCCCAGACCGGGGCACAAACCCATGTCCCCTGCATCGGCAGAGGGCTCTCAACAACTGCGCTACCAGGGAAGCCCACATGACTCTTTTTTAATTATGGTTTTCTCAGGGTATATGCCCAGTAGTGGGATTGCTGGATCATATGGTAGTTTTATTTTTAGTTTTCTGAGGAACCTCCATACTGTTCTCCACTGTGGCTGTATCAATTTATATTCCCACAAAAATTGCAAGAGGGTTCCCTTTTCGCCACACCCTCTCCAGCATTTATTGTTTGTAGATTTATTGATGATGGCCATTCTGACCAGTGTGAGAAGATATCTCATTGTAGTATTGATGTGCATTTCTCTAATGATTAATGATGTTGAGCATTCTTTCATGTGTTTGTTGGCAATCTATATATCTTTTTTGGAGAAATGTCTATTTAGGTCTTCTGCCCATTTTTGGATTGGGTTGTTTGTTTTTTTGATACTGAGCTGCATGTGCTGCTTGTGAATTTTGGAGATTAATCCTTTGTCAGTTGCTTCATTTGCAACTATTTTCTCCCATTCTGAGGGTTGTCTTTGCATCTTGGTTATGGTTTCCTTTGCTGTGCAAAAGCTTTTAAATTTCATTAGGTCCCATTTGTTTATTTTTGTTTTTATTTCCATTTCTCTAGCAGGTGGGTCACAAAGGATCTTGCTGTGATTTATGTCATAGAGTGTTCTGCCTATGTTTTCCTCAAAGAGTTTTCCAGTGTCTGACCTTACATTTAGGTCTTTAATCCATTTTGAGTTTATTTTTGTGTATGCTGTTAGGGAGTGTTCTAATTTCATTCTTTTACATGTAGCTTTTACTCAGCACCAATTATTGAAGAGGCTGTCTTTTCTGCATTGTATATTCTTGCCTCCTTTGTCAAAGATAAGGTGACCATATGTGCATGGGTTTATCTCTGGGCTTCCTATCCTGTTCCATTGATCTATTTTTCTGTTCTTGTGCCAGTACCATACTGTCTTGATTACTGTAGGTTTGTAGTATAGTCTGAAGTCAGGAAGCCTGATTCCTCCAGCTCCATTCTTCTTTCTCATGATTGCTTTGGCTATTCGGGAACTTTTGTGTGTCCATACAAATTGTGAAATTTTTTGTTCTAGTTCTGTGAAAAATGCCAGTGGTTGTTTGATAGGGATTGCATTGAATCTGTAGATTGCTTTGGGTAGTATAGTCATTTTCACATTGTTGATTCTTCCAAGCCAAGAACATGGTATATCTCTCCATCTATTTGTATCATCTTTAATTTATTTCATCAGTGTCTTATAGTTTTTAGCATACAGGTCTTTTTTCTCCTTAAGTATGTTTATTCCTAGGTATTTTATTCTTTTTGTTGCAATGGTAAATGGGAGTGTTTCCTTAATTCCTATTTCAGATTTTTCGTCATTAATGTACAGGAATGCCAGAGATTTCTGTGCATTAATTTTGTATCCTGCTACTCTACCACATTCATTGATTAGCTCTAGTAGTTTTCTGGTAGCATCTTTAGGATTCTCTATGTATAGTGTCATGTCATCTGCAAACAGTGACAACTTTACTTCTTTTCTGATTTAAATTCCTTTTATTTCTTTTTATTCTCTGATTGCTGTGTCTAATACTTCCAAAGCTATGTTGAATAATAGTGATGAGAGTGGACACCTTGTCTTGTTCCTGATCTTAGTGGAAATGGTATCACTTTTTCACCATTGAGGACGATGTTGGCTGTGGGTTTGTCCTATATGGCCTTTATTATGTTGAGGTAAGTTCCCTCTATGCCTATTTTCTGGAGGGTTTTTATCATAAATGGGTGTTGAATTTTGTCAAAAGCTTTCTCTGCATCTATTGAAATGATCATATGATTTTTCTCCTTCAACTTGTTAATATGGTGTATCACATTGATTGATTTGCATATACTGAAGAATCCTTGCATTCCTGGGATAAACTCCATTTGATCATGGTGCATTATCCTTTTAACGTGCTGTTGGATTCTGTTTGCTAGTATTTTGTTGAGGATTTTTGCATCTATGTTCATCAGTGATATTGGCCTGTAGTTTTCTTTCTTTGTGACATCTTTGTCTAGTTTTGGTATCTGGGTGATGGTGGCTTCGTAGAATGATTTGGGGAGTGTTCTTCCCTCTGTTATACTTTGGAAGAGTTTGAGAAGAGTAGGTGTTAATTCTTCTTTAAAAGTTTGACAGAATTCGCCTGTGAAGCCATCTGGCCCTGGGCTTTTGTTTGTTGGAAGATTTTTAATCACAGTTTCAATTTCAGTGCTTGTGATTGGTCTGTTCATATTTTCTATTTCTTCCTGGTTCAGTCTCAGAAGGTTGTGTGTTTCTAAGAATTTGTCCATTTCTTCCAGGTTGTCCATTTTATTGGCACATAGTTGCTTGCAGTAATCTCTCATGATCCTTTGTATTTCTGCAGTGTCAATTGTTACTTCTCCTTTCTCATTTCTAATTCTATTGATTTGAAGTTTCTCCCTTTTTTTTGATGAGTCTGGCTAATGGTTTATCAGTTTTATTTATCTTCTCAAGGAACCAGCTTTTAGTTTTATTGATCTTTGCTTTTTTTCCCTTCATTTCTTTTTCATTTATTTCTGATCTGATTTTTATGATTGCTTTCCTTCTGCAATCTTTGGGGGTTTTTTGTTCTTCTTTCTCTAATTGTTTTAGGTGTAAGCTTAGGTTGTTTATTTGATATGTTTCTTGTTTCTTAAGGTGGGATTGTATTGCTATAATCTTCCCTTTTCTAACTGCTTTTGCTGCATCCCATAGGTTTTGGGTCATCGTGTTTACATTGTCATTTGTTTCTAGGTAGTTTTTGATTTCCTCTGATTTCTTCAGTGATCTCTTGGTTATTAAGTAGTGTATTGTTTAGCCTCCATGTGTTTGTATGTTTTACATATTTTTTCCTGTAATTGATATCTCATCTCACTGTGTTGTGGTCAAAAAAGATACTTGATATGGTTTCAATTTTCTTAAATTTACCAAGGCTTGATATGTGACCCAAGATATGATCTATCCTGGAGAATGTTCCATGAGCACTTGAGAAGAAAGTGTATTCTGTTGTTTTTGGATGGAATGTCCTATAGATATCAATTTAGACCATGTTGTTTAATGTATCATTTAAAGCTTGTGTTTCCTTATTTATTTTCATTTTGGATGATCTGTCCATTGGTGAAAGTGGGGTGTTAAAGTCCTCTACTATGATTGTGTTACTGTCAATTCTCCTTTTGTGGCTGTTAGCATTTGCCTTATGTATTGCGGTTCTCCTATTTTGGGTGCATAACTATTTACAATTGTTATATCTTACTCTTGGATTGATCCCTTGATAATTATGTAGTGTCCTTCTTTGTCTCTTCTAATAGTCTTTGTTTTATAGTCTATTTTGTCTGATACCAGTATTGCTACTCCTGCTTTCTTTTCATTTACATTTACATGGAATATCTTTTTCCATCCCCTCAATTTCAGTCTGTATGTGTCCCTAGGTCTGAAGTGGGTCTCTTGTAGACAGAATATATACGGGTCTTGTTTTTGTATGCATTCAGCCAGTCTATATCTTTTGGTTGCAGCATTTAATCCATTTACATTTAAGGTAATTATCTATTTGTATGTTCCTATTAACATTTTCTTAATTGTTTTGGGCTTATTATTGTAGGTGTTTTCCTTCTCTTGTGTTTCCTGCCTAGAGAAGTTCCTTTAGCATTTGTTGTAAAGCTAGTTTGGTGGTGCTGTATTCTCTTAGCTTTTGCTTGCCTGTAAAGGTTTTAATTTCTCCATCAAATCTGAATGATAAAATCTTGCTGGGTAGAGTCATCTTGGTTGTAGGTTTTTCCCTTTCATCACTTTAAATATGTCCTGCCAGTCCCTTCTGGCTTGCAGAGTTTCTGCTGAAAGATCAGCTGTTAAACTTATGGGGATTCCCTTGTATGTCATTTGTTGTTTTTCTCTTGCTGCTTTTAATATTTTTTCTTTGTATTTAATTTTTGATAGTTTGATTAATATGTTTCTTGGTTTGTTTCTCCTTCGATTTATCCTGTATGGGACACTCTGTGCTTCCTGGACTTGATTAACTATTTCCTTTCCCATATTAGGGAAGTTTTCAACTGTCATCTCTTCAAATATTTTCTCAGTCCCTTTCTTTTTCTATTCTTTTTCTGGGACCCCTATAATTTGAATGTTGGTGCACTTAATGTTGTCCAGAGGTCTCTGAGACCGTCGTCAATTCTTTTCATTTTTTCTTCTTTATGGTGCTCTGCAGTAGTTATTTCTACTATTTTATCTTCCAGGGCACTTATCCGTTCTTCTGCCTCAGTTATTCTGCTATTAATCCCTTCTAGAGAATTTTTAACTTTATTTATTGTGTTTTTCCTCATTGCTTGTTTGCTCTTTAGCTCTTCTAGGTCCTTATTAAACATTTCTTATATTTTCTCCATTCTGTTTTTAAGATTTTGGATCATCTTTACAATCATTATTCTGAAATCTTTTTTAGGTAGACTGCCTGTTTCCTCTTCATTTGTTATGTCTGGTGGGTTTTTACCTTGCTCCTTCTTCTGCTGTGTTTTTCTCTGTCTTCTGATTTTGTTTGACTTACTGTGTTTGGGGTCTTCTTTTCGCAGGCTGCAGGTTCTTAGTTCCCGTTGTTTTTGGTCTCTGCCCACAGTGGGTAAGGTTGGTTCAGTGGGTTGTGTAGGCTTCCTGGTGGAGGGGACTAGTGCCTGTGTTCTGGTGGATGAGGCTGGATTTTGTCTTTCTGGTGAACTGGTCCAAGCCTAGTGGTGTATTTTGGGGTGTCTGTGACCTTGTTATGATTTTAGGCAGCCTCTCTGCTAACGGGTGGGTTTGTGTTCCTGTCTTGCTGGTTGTGTGGCATAGGATGTCCAGCACTATACCTTGCTGGTCGTTGCATGGAGCTGGGTGTTGCTGTTGAGCTGGAGATCTGTGGGAGATTTTTGCCATTTGATATTACGTGGAGCTGAGAGGTCTCTGGTGGACAAAAGTCCTGAACTTGGCTCTCCCACCTCAGAGGCACAGCCCTGATACCTTGCCAGAGCACAAAGAGCCTGTTATCCACATGGCTCAGAATAAAAGGGAGCAAAAAAGAAAGAAAAAAAGAAAAAGATAAAATAAAATAAAATAATTATTAAAATAAAAAATAAGTATTAAAAAAAATTTTTAAGTAATAAAAGAAAGAAAGAAGAGAGCAACTAAACCAAAGAATAAATCCACTGATGATAATAAGTGCTAAAAACTATACTAAAAAAAGAAAAGAAAAAAAAACGGACAGATAGAAACCTAGGACAAATGGTAAAAGCAAACCTATACAGACAAAATCACACACAGAAGCATACACATAGACCCTCAGAAAAAGAGAAAAATGGAAAAATATACATATATCGTTGCTCCCAACGTCCACCTCCTCAATTTGGGATGATTCCTTGTCTATTCAGGTATTTCACCAATGCAGGGTACATCATGTTGATTGTGGAGATTTAATCTGCTGCTCCTGAGGCTTCTGGGGGAGATTTCCCTTTCTCTTCTTTGTTCGCACAGCTCCTGGAGTTCAGCTTTGCATTTGGCCCCACCTGTGTGTAGGCCGCCTGAGGGCATTTGTTCTTCACTCAGACAGGACGGGGTTAAAGAAGTGGCTGATTAGGTGGCTCTGGCTCACTCAGGCCAGGGGGAGGGAGGGGTACAGAATGCGGGGGGAACCTGCCGCAGCAGAGGCCAGCATGACATTACAACAGCCTGAGGTGTGCAGTGTGGTCTCCCGGGGAAGTTGTCCCTGGATCACGGGACCCTGGCAGTGGCAGGCTGCACAGGCTCCCAGGAGGGGAGGTGGGGATAGTGCCCTGTGCTTGCACACAGGATTCTTGGTGGCTGCAATAGCAGCCTTAGCACCTCATGCCCGTCTCTGGGGTCCACGCTGATAGCTGCGGCTCGTGCCTGTCTCTGGAGCTCATTTATGTGGTGCTCTGAATCCCCTCTCCTTGTGCACCCTGAAACAATGGTCTCTTGCCTCTTAGGCAGGTCCAGACATTTTCCTGACTCCCTCCCAGCCAACTGTGGTGCACTAGCCCCCTTCAGGCTGTGTTCACTCAGCCAACCCCAGTCCTCTCCCTGGGATCCAACCTCCGAAGCCCGAGCCTCAACTCCCAGCCCCCACCTGTCACGGCGGGTGAGCAGAGAAGCCTCTCCGGCTGATGAGTGCTGGTCGGCACCGATCCTCTGTGCGGGAATCTTTCCACTTTACCCTCTGCACCCCTTTTGCTGTGCTCTCCTCCGCAGCTCCAAAGCTTCCCGCCTCTGCCACCCACAGTCTCCACCCACGAAGGGGCTTCTGAGTGTGTGGAAAGCTTTCCTCCTTCACAGCTCCCTCCCAATGGTGCAGGTCCCATCCCTATTCTTTTGCCTCTGTTTTTTCTTTCTTCTTTTGCCCTACCCAGGAATGTGGGGAGTTTCTTGCCTTTTGGGAGGTCTGAGGTCTTCTGCCAGCATTCAGTAGGTGTTCTGTAGGGCTTGTTCCAAATGTAGATGTATTTCTGATGTATTTGTCAGGAGGAAGGTGATCTCCACGTCTTATTCTTCCACCATCTTTTTTTTTTTTTTTGCGGTACGCGGGCCTCTCTCTGTTGTGGCCTCTCCCATTGCAGAGCACAGGCTCCGGACGCGCAGGCTCAGCGGCCATGGCTCACGGTCCAGCCGCTCCATGGCATGTGAGATCTTCCCAGACCAGGGTGCGAACCCGTGTCCCCCACATCGGCAGGCGGACTCTCAACCACTGCACCACCAGGGGAACCCTCTTCCACCATCTTGAATCCCCTCTATCATACTTGATTGATCACAAATATTTTATTCCGTTGATCAGTCCCTCATAATAGAAAGACTTTATTTTAATTGAAGTATAGTTGATTTACAATATTTTGTTAGTTTCATGTGTGCAGCATAGTGATTCAATATTTTTGCAGATTGTATTCCATTATAGATTATTACAAGGTAATGGGAATAATTCCTTTTGCTATATAGTATATCCTTGCTGCTTATCTATTTTATACATAGTAGTTTGTATCCGTTAATACCATACTCCTAATTTTCCCCTCCCCACCTTCCCTCTCCCCTTTGATAACCAGTAGTTTGTTTTCTATTTATTTATTTGTTTTTGGCAGAGCCATGTGGCTTGGGCGGTCTTACTTCCCTGGAAGCGTGGAGTCGTAACCATTATACTGCCATGGAAGTTCCACTAGTTTGTTTTCTATATTTGTGAGTCTGTTAGAAAGAATTTCATTAATGCCTTCCTGAACATCACACTAACATTGTAATTTTGATACCTTATTTGACAATCCACTCCATAATATTTTCTGAATCTTCTGTAATTTCCTGAACTAAAATACTGGAGTTTTTGTTTGTTTGTTTGTTTGTTTGTTTGTTTTTGGTGTACGTGGGCCTCTCACTGTTGTGGCCTGTCCCACCGTGGAGTACAGGCTCTGGATGCACAGGCCCAGCGGCCATGGCCCACGGGCCCAGCCGCTCCGCGGCATGTGGGATCCTCCCGGACCAGGGCACGAACCCGTGTCCCCTGCATTGGCAGGCGGACTCTCAACCACTGCGCCACCAGGGAAGCCCAGTACTGGAGTATTTTATGTCTCATTCCTTTAACCTCTGATTTTACTGTCTATAATTATAGGATTTTAGGCACATTTTCCTGAAACAACTATCAACATCTTTACATAGCATAGAATGGTGAGGGAGGAATCATATGTGTTTACATGAGTCAAATATGGCATTAATACATTACTCTTGATTAGTACCTTGGGAGGAACTCTTGACTGGGGTGAGAAGGTGTAGTTGTTATCATGTCATGACTCGTTTGACCAGAAATTAAATGATAGCCTAAACATTTTAACAAATGCAAAATGTGATGACAACCAAGAAACAGATAGTATCATCTACAACTCAGGGGATGCCAGCAAGGGAAACTAATGGAAGGGGACCAGCAAGAATTTAAATTTACCCCAGTTATGAAATCAGTAGACCCTTTGTTGACTAAATAAGCCTTTAGTTTACAGACAAAAATAATTTCTGACTTGTTTGATAATCTCTAGATTTGACCATGATATTTAAAAGGAAGGATATATGATATTTTGCACATGTTGCTTTGTTTCTATATTAGAAATTTGTCATTATAAAAATATGTTCACAGTGAAATAGTTGAATAAATTATCTTCAGTTTAGTAATAATCAAATGTATTATAATTATTCATTAAGAAAATAACATTGATTTGTTTACACCTTTAGTTTGAACCATGGAGGGTTTCTGAATAAATTGATATTGTGGTATGCTAATTTAATTAACATATTTATAGCTACTCATTAAACCTATAATCCTATCTGATATTAAAATTAATAATTCTATTTGATAGTACAACAGCCAAACTAAGTCAGTGACACATGTACTCGGTGATATTCACATATTTGACACATTCTTACTAGCATACTTATGGTTATGGATGTCTCCATTCAGAACTTTATTCAGAAACACTGTAAAATATGCAACAATTTCAATACCCTAGCATATAATATTAAAAAATAATAAAGATTGAAATTAAAAATTCAATATAAATGGACATCTTTCACTATGACATTGTCCATCAATTTTGCATTTCCTTTCTTTTATAATTAATTTTTTAAATTAATTAATTAATTTATTTATTTATTTATTATTTTTGACTGCGTTGGGTCTTTGTTGCTGTGCGTGGGCTTTCTCTAGTTGTGGCGAGCAGGAGCTGCTCTTCATTGTGGTGTGTGGGCTTCTCATGAGGTGGCTTCTCTTGCTGTGGAGCATGGGCTTTAGGCTTGCAGACTTTAGTAGTTGTGGCATGTGGGCTCAGTAGTTGTGGCTTGCAGGCTCTAGAGTGCAGGCTCAGTAGTTGTTGTGCACGGGCTTAGTTGCTCCATGGCATGTGGGATCTTCCCGGACCAGGGATTGAACCTGTGTCCCCTGCATTCGCAGGTGGATTCTTAACCACTGCACCACCAGGGAAGTCCCTTTAATTAATTTTTATTGGAGTATAGTTGCTTTACAATGTTGTGTTAGTTTCTGCTGTACAGTTACACATATACATATATCCACTCTTTTTTAGATTTCCTTCCCATTTAGGTCACTACTGAGCACCGAGTAGAGTTCCTTGTTCTGTACAATAGGTTCTCATTAGCATTTCTTTTCAATATGCTTTCTCTAGGTAACCTGGTCAACACAGCTTAAAATGGATACATTACCTGATAGTATGCATTTTTAATACAACATTCAAATAAGTAAATTAATTTTTGAAAAACTTTACCTTTTTTCCCTCTATTACATACCTAAAATAAATTGATACTATAAGTGTTGCTTATTCTTTCAAAAAGTAAATTAGCATCTGCTGATGTTAAAATGATACATCAGCAACTCAAATAATAAATTGAAGATTCGAAATCATGTAATTAGTATTTATGCATAAAAGTAATTACATTAATTGATCTAAATGCCAAGGTATCTTCTGTCTTAGCTTTTATTTAAGTATTAACTCAAAAACACTTTTCTTATAAGCTAGAACAAATATGTGAAGTATCATTAATGTCCTCAAAGTATTATTTTAGTACTACTTAAAACTTTTAATTGCTCCAAAACCAAATGTTTAAGATAAAAATTACACCATATGTGAAGCCTAAATTACAAATAAGTGAGAAATTATACAGGAAAATTCTGGATAATAAAATATTTTCTCAATTTTTCATAGCATTTATGTGATTTTTTAATGAATTATCTGAATAATATTCTTCATTTTCTAGTCCCTTGTATGTTTACATAAATCAGTCACAGGATACTACTTTAACGATATAATACAATGAATATAATATTTTTAATAATTACACAGCATTTTACTGAGTATGTAAAACTTTGATATATTTGTTATAAAGTAATGCTATCTAACATTTACCAAGACCATACTATGTGCTAGACATGTTTCTAAGCCCTTTACAAATTAATTTAATCCTCAAAGCAACACAATGAGGTAGGTACTATTTTTATTCAATTTTATAATTTAGGAAACTGAGAAGAACATCAATAAATATAAGTTGATTCTGAATTTGTTGGAATAATGTTTTTGCGGTCATGTGTCTGACCACGTGTATAGGTGTGGTTGAAAAGCTGTGTGTTTCCTTTTTTTTTAAATAAATTTACTGATTTTATTTATTTATTTTTGGCTGTGTTGGGTCTTTGTTGCTGCACACGGGCTTTCTCTAGTTGCGGAGAGTGGGGGCTACTCTTCGTTGCAGCGTGTGGGCTTCTCATTGCGGTGGCTTCTCTTGTTGCAGAGCATGGGCTCTAGGCACACGGGCTTCAGTAGTTGTGGTTCACAGGCTCTAGAGTGCAGGCTCAGTAGTTGTGGCACACGGGGCTTAGCTGCTCTGCAGCATGTGGGATCTTCCCGGACCAGGGATCAAACACATGTCCCCTTCAATGGCAGGCGGATTCTTAACCACTGCGCCACCAGGGAAGTCTGAGCTATGTGTTTTCAATAGTTATTCTTTCACACATGATTTCATAAAGACCACCATCTTCTGATTTATGTCTAAAAGTGTTATTTATAACTAAAATTCCATTTGTAAGTTGATGGCTGTGGCCCAATTATTTTCATTTATAGAAACACAACATTTTTGATCAAAAGTGTGACTTTTTTCTTATATTTCCAATTTAAATCTCCATGAGTATATTCCCCAGAAATGATTATTATATCTACTATCATGCTAGTAGTTTTATGTAATCATATATATCTACCATTGCATCTTTCTGGCAACAATAACTTTGTATAAGTAGATTAATTTTTTGGTTGCTGTAATCGGTGATTATAGAAGTTAATGAAATGTTCATATCATGGACAATATTAGTGACATTGATTAAAAGTCTCAAAAAATCGGATGTAAGATTTACATAGCTACCCTACTCATACAGAAGCATTAATATAATTATTATTAATTATATATTGTATTATGTTAGCTATATATTTCCAGCTTTTTAACTGGTTATCTTGGGGTAACTCTCTCTTTAGAATGATGTTTAAAGTTGTATGACTATATGCGTTTTTATCCTCTAGCAAAAGGATACTTCTATTCTGTGATTTTGAAGATTTTTTTTTTTTTAACATCTTTGTTGGGGTATAATTGCTTTACAATGGTGTGTTAGTTTCTGCTTTATAACAAAGTGAATCAGTTATACATATACATATGTTCCCATATCTCTTCCCTCTTGCGTCTCCCTCCCTCCCACCCTCCCTATCCCACCCCTCCAGGCGGTCACAAAGCACCTAGCCGATATCCCTGTGCCATGCGGCTGCTTCCCACTAGCTATCTACCTTACGTTTGTTAGTGTATAACCTAGGAATTGGTGCACAATATTACTAAATTCTTCTTATTATTATTTTATCAAAGTATAGTTGATTCACAATGTTGTATTAGTTTCTGGTGTACAGCAAAGTGATTCAGTTTTATATAACATAACTGAATAATACATATATATAATTAAGTTTTATATATATATATATATATATATATATATCCTTTCTTGTTTCCCTTTCCATTATGCTTTATTATAGGATATTGAACATATTTCCCTGAGCTATTCATTAGGACCTTGTTGTTTATCTATTTTATATATAGTTGTTTGTATCTGCTAATCCCAAACTACTAATTTATCTTTTCCCCAGTCCCTTTCACCTTTGTAACCATAAGTTTATATTGTCTGTCTGTGAGTCTGTTTCTGTTTTGTAAATAAGTTCACTTGTATCATATTTTAGTTTCCACATATAAGTGACATCATATGATATTTGTCTTTCTCTGACTTATTTCACTTAGTATGATAATCTCTAGGTCCATCCATATTGCTGCAAATGGCGTTATTTCATTCTTTTTTTTTTCCGCTGAGTAATATTCCTTTGTATATATATACCACATCTTCTTTGTCCATTCACCTGTCAGTGGACATTTAGGTTGCTTCCATGTCTCTGGCTATTGTAAATAGTGCTCCTATGAACATTGGGGTGCATATATCTTTTCAAATTAGAGTTTTCTCTGAATATATGTCCAAGAGTGGGATTGCTAGATCATATGGCAATTCTATCAATATTTTTAGTTTTTTTAAGGAACCTCTATACTGTTTTCCATAGTGGCTGTACCAATTTACATTCCCACCAACAATGTAAGAGGGTTGCCTTTTCTCCACACCCTCTCCAACATTTATTATTTGTAGATGTTTTAATGATGGCCATTCTGACCATTGTAAGGTGACACCTCATTATACTTTTGATTTGCATTTCTCTAATGACTAGTGATGTTGAGCACCATTTCATGTGCCTATTGGCCATCTGTATGTTTTCCTTGGAGAAATGTCTATTTAGATCTTTTGCCCATATTTTGATTGTATTGTTTGTTTGTTATTGAGTTGTATGAGCTGTTTGTATATTATGGAAATTAAGCTCTTGTGGGTTGCATCATTTGCAAATATTTTCTCCCAGTCTGTAGGTTGTCTTTTCATTTTGTTTATGGTTTCCTTTGCTGTGCAAAAGTTTATAAGTTTGGTTAGGTCCCAATTGTTTATTTTTGCATTTATTTCTATTGCCTTGGGAGACTAACCTAAGAAAACATTGCTACAGCTTATGTCAGAGAATGTTTTGCCTGTGTTGTCTTCTAGGAGTTTTATGGTGTCATGTCTTATATTTAAGTCTTTAAGTCATTTTGAGTTTATTTTTGAATATGGTGTGAGGGTGTGTTCTAACTTCATTGATTTACATGCTGCTGTCCATCTTTCTCAGCACCCCTTGTTCAAGAGACTCTCTTTTCTTTATTGTATATTCTTGCCACCTTTGTCAAATATTAATTGACTGCAGGTGTGTGGGCTTATTTTTGGGCTCTCTATTCTTTTCCGTTGATTCATATGTTGGTTTTTGTGCCAATATCACCTTGTTTTGATTACTGTAACTTTGTAGTATTGTCTGAAGTCTGGGAGGGTTATGCCTCCCAGCTTTGTTCTTTTTCCTCAGGATTGCTTTGGCAATTCTGGGTCTTTTATGGTTCCATATAAGTTTTAAGATTATTTGTTCTAGTTCTGTGAAAAATGATGTGGATAACTTGATAGGGGTTGAATTAAATCTGTAGATTGCTTTGGGTAATACAGCCATTTTAACAATATTAATTCTTATAATCCAAGTCATTGCTTATTATTGAAATGACTATATTTTCAAAATTTATTCTATTGTTGAGATTATATAATATTAATAATTTTCCTAATGTTAAACTATTTTTCATTTCAAGAATGATCAAATAATATTTTTTAAAATTTATGTATTTTGTTTTGATACATGTACCATGGTTATTAAGATATTAACATTAGAGAAAATTGAATGATAAGGATGTGTGAACTCTGTAATATCTTTGCAACTTTTGTATAAATCCAGAATTATTTTTCAGACATTTTTTAATAAGGCCCTACTTATTTAGGACAAGACTATTGTTTTGTAGGTATGAAGTCATTAACAAAATAACTCTTTTTAATCAATCTATATCAGCTCTATGGCCATTATAATTCTCTGTCCATGACAGCATGCTTTTAAACCCATCTATTCAATGAAACAGTGACACTCACTTTAGTGAACCCACCTCTGAAAGCTAGCCAATCACTGTCTACCTCATTTTCTGAAAGTCACCTATTCAGTGGATTTGCTTTAGTGAACATTATTCTAAAGGTGGTGTTATCAAACTCATGTATCTCTACCCAAAATAAGAGCTATTACATGCCACATTCTCAAGACTGATGCCAACTCACACCAACACAACCTCAAAGCAAAGGCTTTCCAAATACTTTATAAGAGAGCAGTAAGCTTTGCTCAAGGATGTCATGGCTGACCAGCATAGCAATCTTTTATTTAAGGAAGCAATACATTCAGCTTTTTGTTTTCAGATATTAAGTGGTGATTTCATAATTAAAGTCATTTGAAAAGATATATATAATTCACTGGGCCTCATAATCTGTAATGGGAGAAGATATAAATATCCTAGACTGCCACTTTCTAATGTTTTGAGGCTACAAACTCTCCCACTTCTGTTGACCCAAGAGAACCTATCTTCCTGACCCAACAGTGGACTATTTCAATATTTTCAGTCATTGTTTGTAGTGCTCAGTCTAAGGTCAGGGAATTTGTCCCAGCCTGGGCTGACCAGAGCCCTTCACTAATTGTTTTTTAATTGCTTTGTTTATACAAGTTTAATACAACTACAAAATCTTCCTCCAGTGATATCTTATCTGGGGACTACACAGTTGATATGTATCTCCCACCCCTGTGGCCTCCAGTGAACCCTGTATGTCTTCAGTCACGTGTTCCTCCAAAAACTATGTTCAAATGTTAAGGACTTGGGTGACTTATACTACACTAACAGCAAAACAAACAATCCTTTCAACTAGATATTCTAGCTAGTTTTAAATTATTACACTAAAATGCATGTATAAATATAGACCATTCCGAATCAGGCTATACGTAAAAATTAATGGGAAAAAAATTGAAGTGCAATTCAAAAGGATGTGATGAGTACACTTTTAAAAAATAGTTATAGTATATGAAGTATTTATTATAACAATAGAAATAATTTGCAAACTACCAACAAATTTCAATGGTAGTTCCCTTTCATTCTTTGCCACATGTCTCTTATGTCTACCATTTCTAAATGAACTTGTAGTCCTAAGAAAATAATGATAATTGCTTATTAGAAGTTGTTGTTATCTTGTCAACGTACGTAGTAGGAGAGAACATCAATCACTTAGAGGTAGCACTGTCTATAAGCAGAAACTATAATTTAAGAATATGTTATTCACTCAGATCATTTCCAGAGTCCTTGTGGATCTATGGAGATTTAATATATAACTATTTACAATCTTATAACAATTTAATAATTTATTTTGGTTAGTCAAATGCAACAATTTTTGTATGAATAAAGCAGTTACTGAATTTGCAGATGATAAGATCCAAAGTTAAGCAATTCTGAACAAATTTCAAAATACAAATTTAAATGATCTTAGTGGCACTAACAACTCCTGCTTTAAGTAGGACATTCTATAATAAAATTTTGCTATAAATTACAAGAATTCACAATTCAAAATGTAGCGAGCCATATGTTACACATAACTTATGGGTATGACATTCCCAGGGAGACTATTGAGAAATGCAAGGTCTAGAACACTCATCCATTCATCTATTCAATGAATATTTATTGTGGATATGATAATAAATAAAATAATTGCATAAATAACTGCTGTTCATGGAGCTTATACTCTATGAATGGGAAAAGGCAGAAATCAAGATAAATAAGAAAATATATAGAAAGATGTAATGAGTGCTATGGAGAAAAATAAAGCCTGAAGTATAACATAGAGGATTGAGTAAAAGCTGCAGCTTTTGATAGATTGTGTGTGCGTGTGTTGTGTGTGGGTGGTGTTGTGTGTGTATGTTTATGTAATGCTTCCCTTTTAGTGCACATAGGGCTTCTTGAATCCCTAGAATGGTGCTTCTCATCGTTTCAGAAAAGTCTCATTCTAATCTTTGCTGTCTTCTTTCATTCTTGGATGTCACTTGTACTTACATTAAAGGTTAAAATATTTCCCTTATGTCCTTTCTCTTCTTTTCTATATTTGTATATCTATATTTTTCTTTCAAAATATTTCTTCTGACAATTCTTCGATCTTAATTCTCTATATTTCTTCTTTGTCTTAAATATAATTTGAGTTTATATCAAGATTTTTAGTTCTTTATATTCCATTTTATATTCTTTTGATCTATAAATCACCTGTTTTAGCTGCATGCTTTAAATACTTTGGGGGGATATTCTGAAAGTACTTATTTCTTTTGAGATAGATGCTAATATTTCTTCAGCAGACTTTGTTTCATGTGTTCAAGACATCATATAGCTGCCATGATGGACGGGAAAGATAAAAATTATATTGTGAATTTGGCACAATAGAAATAATTATAGACTTATACTTTAATATAAACTACTGTCCCAATAATTAGAGTATTCAGACTGCCATCTATATATTGTACTTAAATTTTATTTCTCACACGTATTTCAACTAAGATATAATGAAAAATTTTCCTGTCGCTTCAACCATCTGACAACTTTGTTGCTTCATGGCATGGGTCATGGAACCACTGGCTGGTACACGAACTCACTAAAAGAGGCAACAGTGTTAAGTATTTTTTGATAACCCCTTAACACAATAAAAGGTTAACTGTCTAAGAGCAGATGTTGTACAATAAGCTTACAAGAGATACTGTAGAAAATCAGTAAGCAAGGCTAGTTAGTCACAATCTTATTGTATACATTATCTTTTAAGTTAAACTACTTAGGTGAGAATGGGGAGGATCTAAGTTTATATAAGAATGATACAACTGTATCATACATTTCAGGAAAACAGAAAATGCATGTTCACTGATAAGTTGATAAAAGTCAAAAGAATAAATTTACATGTAATTTTAGAGTTTAAAAACATCCCATTACTCTGTTCCCTTTCCTGATTTTTCAAGGTGGAGGATACAATTTGAAAACTTGGGTTGGCATGCCAAGGTTGCATAACTACTTAGTGGCAAGGGAAGGGATACAACTCTGGATTATCTATTCCCAATTTAAAGTGCTTTCCACTAGAACACAGTTTTCACTCTTTGCCACAATTATAATATAATATAATAATTAATATAATAAATATAATAGTACACCTACTTTTGTAAATTAAATTTTATTGGAACAGAGTCACATTTACTTATTTACTATTGTATAGGGCTGCTTTCATGCTATACCACCAGAGTTGTGTAGTTGCATAGGAGACAATATGACCCCAAAATTCTGAGATATTTACTATGTGACCATTTACAGGAAAAGTTTGCCTATCCTTAACTTAGAGTGAAAGATGTGGTTGTTTGTTTAGTTTCCAACTCATGCAGACCAATAATTTCTCACATGTAATAAAAATGTATTACTAGAAACCAATCATGCATTTAAATGACACATCAATGTCAATAGCTATTATGTTTATAAATGCTTAACCTTAATCTCTTTACTTGTTTACTATCAAAATGGATCCAAACAGTTCTTAGATCATACAAGTTCACTGAATATACTGAGTAGCATGTCTGTAGAGGTAAAAAAAAAAAGAAAAGAAATTAACTCTGGAGGAAAACTACCTGGGTTTGAATCACAGCTCTACAACCTACTGCTATTTATTTTGTCAAGTTACTTATCTCTTTGTTTCTCACAAACCATATCTGAAAATTGTGTGTAGTCATAATAATAGTGGAATAATCATTCTTGTCTCAAAGAGTTCTTTCAAGCATCAAATTAGTTAAAATATAAAGCACTTAGAAACTGCCTAGTGTGTATTTAAGCATTAAAGTCTTAGCTATTAGTATTAGTTCTTAATATATGAAGCATTCACAGGCTCAAAATATACCTGAGCTATTTATTGACTTAATTATTAATTATTGTTTATTTTGGATTAAAAAATAGTGTTATCTATGGATAATATTGGTCATGAATAAATCTAACTTTTGCATAGAGTAATCCAATTAAAAATAATTATTTTAACTCCTTTGGTAAGCTTTGAAACATTTTTTAAAGTAAAGACTCTATTTTTGTAGAGCAGTTATTTCCCATATACTCTCTGTCCTCACACATACACAGCTTCCCTCATTATCAACATTCCCCACCAGAGTGTTGTATTTGTTACAATTGATGAATCTACATTGACACATCATACTCAACCAAAGTTCATAGTTTATATTACAGTTCACTCTTGGTGTGGTATATAGGGTGGATTTGGACAAATGTACAATGACATTTATCTATCATTATGGTATTATACAGTACAGAGTATTTTCACTTCCCTACAAAATCGTCTGTACCCCATCATTAATCCCTTCCCCTCCCCAAACCCTGGCAACCACTGATCTTTTTTACTGTCTCCATAGTTTTGAATTTTTCAGAATGTCATATAGTGTTGTAGCCTTTTTAGATTGGCTTCTTTCACATAGAGATATACATTTCAGGTTCCTCATGTCTTCTCTTGGCTTGATAGCTCATTTCTTTTTCACTCTGAATAACACTGAACCATTTTAAATGCTCTCTGAATGGAAGCCAAATTTTAAAGTGTCCATTTAAAAGCATGAAAGAAATGTTTTTCAAGCAAGGTTGCAGTGCTCTTGAGCAAAATCTGCTAGCTAGGAACTATACCAACTTTTTGCTCAATACACAGTCTTCTTATTCAGCCATTTTCTTTTGAACTCTCATTTACAATATACCACAAAATATTACACCTTTTGTTTATAATCGGGCTTCAGTTTATAGTACCCAGCGGCAATGATGCAGGTCACTTGTTCTCAACCTCATCTGCCTTTCTTTCAGAATTGTTTATTTCTTCTTTCAAAATCTCAGGTCTATAAAGAATTTGGAAGTCCTTTATAGAGGACAAACAATAATGTTTAAACATGAACTAGTGGATGTTTTTGTATTCAAATATATGAAAATATAAAAAAATGTAAAATATTTGTCAGAAACATGTAAAGTTTATCCAAACCAAAATCTAATTAATGCAATGTGAGAAAATCATCAAATTATCAATAAATTCTGTGACGTTTGAAAAACTACATAAATGCTAAATATTAATTAGTTTGCCACTCTAACATCATTGTATTTATTTTATTAAATAATTACATTAATGAATATTTACAATTTATATATCAGGCAGAGGATTTGGATCCAACACATTCAAAGATTCCCAAAATACATTTTGAAAGAACATATAACTCCACTGAAATAGTGAAAAGGATAGGACTAGGTACCTTCAACAGAGAAACTCTGCATGCAAATAAACAGGAAATATATATTTAGTTAATTTATGAATTAAGCAAAAACTGAAGAAATCATATATTGTTTTATAACCTTTAGATTGGCAAAACATTTTCTACATCTGTTAATGTTAGGAATAGCAGAGGATGTGGAGCATGGGAGCTCATACAGCTAGTGGAGGTATATTTACCTGCAAAAGTTCTGAAAAGCAAATTTGCAATGTCTAGGAACTGAGTAGGCCAGCTAAGTAGACTAAACAGGTTTGTCAGCTTTGTTCACATCACAAAGTGGCGTCCTTCACATAGACAACAGTGATACAGAATTGTGTATTAGACAATCTGCTTAGCAGAACACGGTAGCCTCTCTGTGTAGCCATGACTCAACAATTTCAGTGGTAGGTATATTCTCTATCTAGAATAGAGAAACTCTTAAGATATGAGCTCTTATATACATGGATTGGAGAAACAATTTAAATACTGTTAAAATAGACAGATATATTTGTACATGATGCATTTAGTTAATGTTTTTAACAAAAGTATATTAATATTTTAGAATTATTAATATATGTAATACAAATATTTAAAAGAGTAGTTGAGAAGGCTTTACACCAACTTCTAAATAGTGATTGCCTCTGGTCAGGAGAGAAAGGAATAGAAGTCATGAGGTTTTCTATGGTGTATTGTGTCTCAGCTGTAGTTGTAATAGTTTGTTTAAGAAAAAGTCTTAGGCAAATATTTTAAAAGTTTAACATTTGATAAATCTGAACGATGGTATTCAGCGTATCATGTAACCTGTTTAATTATCTCTATTTTTGTTTGTTTAATATTTACATTTTAAAAACAGAAAAATGGAAAGTTATTATTACAATGGCCGGCTAGTATTTAATTTCTCTTAAAAACTGAAAAAAAGTCTGGTTTTATTTTTACTATTTTTATTTTCCTTAATTGTATTTTTTAGCTAAAGTTTATGTTCCTATTTTCTGTTTTCATAAATATATGAAGTGGATATATTTATATACATATTCAGGATAAATTTTAAGCTTTATTGTTAGACCAGAATTAACACTCTACATTTTTTCTATGAACATATATAGCTATTCTTTGTATTTGAAATTACAGCATTACAGCCATCTACAGGATGAAGCTTAAAATACCAGCCAGTATTTCCCCAGAGTCAATTGCATATAGTAGTTATTAGCAAATGGAATAGATATTAAAATTGCATCAGCCAAACTTCTCATGTATTACATGAATCTTCAAGGCAATTGCTGGTAAAATCTGATCTAGATTTCTTGTCAAAATTCTTACTTTTCCTGTGGATTATATAATTTACAAACAACGTTCAACAATTTGCTTAAAATGTTCTAAGATAATCTTACCATCTGCACAAAAACATGTCATTTGACTGATTGACTATTTAATTCAAACAAATGTCTATTCCATATAAAAGACTTTTTAAGTATGGAATTGTTATTTGATTAAATTATCCACCGAATTGTGATATTTAGCATCATTTTATACAACCATAGAAATATTTTATTGAGGTATAATTTGCATACCACTAGACCATCAGGGACCAGTGGCCAGTGACAAGGCCCTGGCCCATCAGCTGTGTAGAAATGAATTTGACATAGAGACATAAAATAGTGAAACAAAGTAAAGTGTTTATTAGGAGGAAAAAGAGTACGAGTGGATAGACACAGGGGTGGGCTCAGAGAGAGAAGTCGTGCCCTCTTGATAGTTTGAATCATTTTTATGGGGCATTTCTTCCGGGTTTCCTTTGGCCAATCATCTTGCTTTGCTTGGTTCTGAGTCCATATTTGGTATAACTCAGGGTCTTCCCATGTGTACACGCACATCTCTTAGCCAAGTGATTCTAGTGAAAAGGCCTATGGGTAGGTTGACATCACCTACTGTGGGGTGGTGCCCCCTCCCTTTTTGACCTTCAAGGAGCTTTTATGTGCACGTGTTGTCAGGATGTCTCCTTGACTTTGTGAATGAGGAATATGTGATCTTTTATCTCTTATCTGGGCAGGACTTAACTTCTCCTTCTTCCTGCTATTTTGGAGTATCTGTCCACAGAGGATGGAACTCCAGCTGTTCAGCCTGTAGCCCATCTATCTCCTGCCTCAATTCCAGAATAGTTCCATTATCTCCAAAAGAAATTTGATGCTCATTAGCAGTCACTCTCCATTCTCCCTTCCCTCCAGGTCCTGGCAATCACTAATCTACTTTATATATCTATGGCTTTGCCTAGTCTAAAAATTTCATATAAATGGAATCATGTAATATATGGCATTTTGTGTCTGGTTTCTTTCACTTAGCTTAATGTTTTAAAAAGCTTCCTTGGTTGTATCAATTCTTCATTTTTTTAATGGTATCTCATTGCTATTTTTATCATTGCTTGTGTTTTCCTAATAAAAAATGAGGTTGAGCTGCTTTTCATGTGCTTATTGGCCATTTGATTATCTTCTTTGGAGAAATGTCTATCCAAATCCTTTGACCTTTTTTTATTTGGGCTACTGTCTTTTTATTATTGAGATGTAAGTCTTCATATATTCTGGATACTGGTTCCTTATCTATGTTATTTGCAAAGATTTTCTCCCATTTGTGTTTTTTTTCTTTCACTTTTTTGTTGGTGAATTTTGAAGCCTAAGATTTTAAATTTTGATGAAGTTAAATGTATTTTGTTTGCTACTTATGGTTTTGGTATCATATCTAAAAATCCAGTGCCTAATACAAGGTCATAAAGACTTTTGCCTTATGTCTTCTAAGGTATTTATAGTTTTAGCTCTTGCATTTAAGTCTTTGATCCATTTTGAGTTACCTTTTGTATATAATATGAGATAGAGGCCTAACTTCATTTATTTTGTATATGGTGTGAGATAGAATGTCCAGTCATCCCATTACCAACATTAGACACTATTCTTTCCTTATTGGAATAGCTTCTTGAAAATCAATTGACAATATATGTAAGGGTTTATTTCTGGATTCTCAGTTATGTTTTATTAATTTATATGCCTATCCTTTTGCCAGCACCAGAGTGTTTTGATTATTGTAGCTTTGTATTAAAATTTGAAATTGAAAAGTTTGAGTCCACCAACTTTGCTCTTCTATTTCAAGATTGTTTTTGTTATGATGGGACCCTTGTATTTCCATATGAATTTTAGGATCAGCTTGTCAACTTCTGCAAAAAAAAAAAAAAAAAAGCAGATGAGATTTTGATGGAGAATGCATTGAATCTCTATATAAATTGGGGGAATATTACCTTCTTAATAAAATTAACATAGCAATTTCTTGTTAAAAATTGCTATAGTCTGAATGTTTGTGTTCCTCCAAAATTCATATGTTAAAACCAGTATTAGGAGGTGGGGCTTTGGAGAGTTAATTAGATCATGAGGGCGGAGCCCTCATGAATGGCATTAGTGCCCTTATAAAAGAGTCCTGAGAAAGTTCTCTTGCCCCATTTACCACATGATGTTACAGTGAAATGACTGCCAGCCTTCTAGGAAGCAGGGTCTCATCAAAAGTAAAATCTGCCAGCACCCTGAGTTTGAACTTCTCAGGTTCCAGAATTGTAAGAAATAACATTTTGTCATTTATAAGCCACACAGCCTCTGGTATTTTGGGCTAAGACAATATTATATCTTTGTTTTCAAGAACATGCAATGCATTTCCATTTATCCACATCTTCAATTTATTCATTGTTACTTTGTAGTTTTCAGTGTAAACATCTCATACATCTTTTGCTAAATTTATTCCCAATTATTATATTATTTTTGATGTTATTATAGATGAAATTATTTTTTAATTTAATTTTTAGATTAGTCATTGCTAGTGTATAGAAATATAGTTGATTTTTATATATTAATCTTGTATCCTGTAAACTTGCTGAGCATGTTTGTTAGATCTAGGTTTTTTTTTTTCATTCTTTAGTAATTTCAACATATGAGATTATGTCATTTTCAACTGGAAAGAGTTAACATCTTCTGTTCCAATATGGATGTCTTTTCTTGCCTAACTGCCTTCTCTAGAACTTCAGTATGTTGTTGAGAAGTAGTAAGAGTGAATATTCTTGTCTTTTTCCTTATTTTGGAGGGGATACTTTCAGTCTTCCACCATTAAGGATGATGTTAACTGTGGGAATTTTGAAGGTGACCTTTATCAGACTGAGGACATAGAAATGTTTCTAACACTGTTTTTAAGCTTGCTAGTGACACATGTGAATAATATTTTATTCAGCTCATATTGGATTTTTATGCTATTTTTTATTTGTTTATTTTATGTGTATCTATCATATGGTCAACTGGAATTTACAGGCCATAAAATGTCTAGTAATTGCAGAATTAATCTTCACATAGTTAAATGGTTGACTAGCTATCTATCAAATTTTAATCAAATTAAATTTTTTACTATCATTAAGATAACCACTGAGTGATACATATATTAATAGATTCAAATAATTTATTGTTATTAAACACAGAATATAATTGTAAGTTGTTCCAGGAAGATATGTCATAAACTTAGAATAATGTGATTCTTCTTCTATATCCTTTTTTGATGAGCAACAAACCAAATTCAAAATTAATTGCTTAAAACAACAACTATTTTTTTATCATTCACATATCTATGGGTCATGTGGGTATTCTGCTGGCCTTGCCCAACGTTAGTTCCCCTCTGTTGATCCTTGTTGGACTTGGTTATACATCTGTGCTCTGCTGGTAGGTGAGCTGGGGAATTCCTACCCTAAGATGGCCTCATTCACGTCTTGTATAATTAGAATGACTGTCAGTTTGGATGATGAGGTTAATTGAAATCTCATTTCCTATTCTTCAGCAGACTAGTCTCGATTACGATGGCAGAGTTCTAAAAGTAACATGAAGATGAACAGTAGTGGCAGGGTGATGTGAATTTTAGCGATATTTTTCTCTTTAAAAGTTGGGAGCCATTACAGAATGTTTATATATTGGTTGCATACAAGATTCCAAAGAATTCATGTGTAAGAAAAGTACAAATGCATGGACTAGACAGTAAAGACTATAAGCTAAGAGGAACAGGACATAAATATGTTCATTGTTTAATTTGTCCTTACCAGTGTGAATAGAATCATTAAGAGGGCTGGGAAAAATTTCAATCCTTTATGCATATCACAAATCCTTTCATGTAATATAAATATTGTTAAATCTGATTAAATGAATGAATGAATAAATGAATGACAACTAAGGTAATAAGGAATGGTTTAATTCTGGTGATGAAAACTGATCTAGATTTTAAGGACAGGATACAGGAGGTGATCTAGGTATATGTATGGGACGGCTGGGGAATTGGGGACTGGTAGAACATGACATAATGGAATATTCTGGGAATGGTGAGGAATAATGGACAATAGATAACTGTCCAATAACTCTAAGAAGATAATTTGACTCAACTTTGATAAACTTTGAGTAAATAAGGAGCAAATGTTATGTTTAAATGGGTACGAACATATTATCATTTTGGAAGATATATCTGAAAATTGTTTTTGAAGACATTTAAGTGAACAGTGTCTAAGAGCAATGGAAACCAATTAGGAGCCTTCACTAACAATCAAAGTAGATAATGAGGGCTCAGGCTACAGTGGTGTCAGAGCAAATAGAAAGTAAGTGGGAATGGATGTTAAAAACACTTTGGATAGAACATACTGGCTAATCACTCATCTTTGTATGCCTTAGTGATATTTTATTTTTCCTAAGAAATTCTTGCTTTCCTGAGAGTAGGCTTCTTTTGCTGCATTCTTTTCTCATTTCTGACTATATTTTGTCCATTTAGGTCTCACCTAAAATATCTCATTTTCTATGGAACAATTATCAATTTTTATATAGTCAGTAATTAATATTCATTCCTTTTAATGCCTAGAATACTATTTTTATGCTTTTTAGAGCACTAAATTGTCTGCCTTATACTATAGTCATTATTTTTATCAAATATTTATTGTGAGCCCTGTAATGCTAGAATTATATCTTACTGACATTAGTAACTTTTTAAACTTAGTGTTGTTTTCTTTTGAAATTTAGCCACCTGTTAATAAATTTAACCTGTTCATAATGGCATTTTAATTGTGGAGGGAGAGGCCACAAATTACTGAGGTTTCCAGGCTGGAAAAACTAGTGAGCCATTGATAATTTTAAGATATTTATCATTTTATCACTATAAATCTCACTTTCCCTCAAAAAGCAAAACAAAATAGTAGCAAAATGTAGGAAGCTGTGCAAGAATTGGTGAAAAAATTTAATGAATATTTAAGATGAGAATAGCTTGCTTAATAATAAAAATATTTATATAGTGATTATATATATACTTGATATAATTTTCATACAACCTTGGGAAGTATTATCATCATTACCACTTTATAGATGAAAGAATAGACATTTGAATTTGTCATGCTGAAAATAGTGAACTTCAAGCTTAAATCTTGGCTTTATGACCCTATATACAGGTTTCTTTCTTCTACACCACAGTTTATAATTTAAGTATCATCTTCTTGTGTATTTTCAAGATGATTATAAATTTCCACTAACAATAAGTCCACCTTCCTTATTTAAGTTTTAATATTTTGATGAGTAAAATGTTTCTGGCACTGGTTTAAACTATGCTACCCATTTATTGACACTTGGTTAATAAATAGAATTTAGACTCATAAAAGTGTTTATTCCCTGTTTCTCAATAATACAATTTCCCTTCCAGGCTATGCCTGACCTCCACCATGAATGTGGAAGGAAAGGGAAAAAAGAACCAATTAAATAATTATTGAAGGCTAAGTTGTTCGATTCTTGAATTTGATGAAATGGGGTATACTAGTAGGGAGGCTCTTGAACTTAGAATATATCTTTGATGTGAAGTTCATCTAAAGGATTCTCATGGGAGAGTTAAATGAAAGTGGCCTAACCACCACTCAATTTATTCCCAACAGTTACCTGCCAGTCTGAGTGCTTCTGTACCATTATAAAAATCTATCAAGCATTCAAAACCAATTACACACAGGATGTCATGTGTTGTCATGCCAGCTGTCCTTTCACTCCTCCTGAGATGCCACTGCCCATTTTCAGTTAAAAGTACATCTTACTGTATTGAGGTTTTTGTCAAGATAAACTTTACTATGTTCATGTCCATCTCTCATTTAACAAAAGTGCATGGGATTGTCTTTGAAAGACCAATAATTATCATAGGTCACAGAAGATTTTCCTGGCTATTATATTCTACAAACGTGTATTATCAAGACAAAAATCTCAGTGTCTGTGGGTGATTTTCTAAGAATTTCAGGTTTATTATTGAATAATTTTTCTAACTCATCAGAGAATGCTACCTGTCATTTAATCTAAGGGATAAACATGTGGAAGTAAATTAATACTTTATAAAGAGAAATAAGAAGAGAACTATAAATTGCATGTCCTGGTTTCAGTGAATCTATACTCTATTTAGATAGTTTATATTAGCAGGAAGGAATTGATAATAATAAATAATAAAGAATTTAGAAGAACTTATTGTATTTATCAAGGCTGCTCAAAATATATTGAATAATATTGACAACTGTATCTTAATTAAAACCTGCACCATCTAACATGAATATCTGCCTTTGTATTTTTTATATTTATTTCCATTTTATCATTTGAGTATCCAGCACATATTCATGCAAGTCACATAATTAGCTATATGATTGAGCTAAATAATTTTATATTTTGCTGCTTTCATCTAAAAGAAAAGCAGATTTATTGGAAGTTGAAAAAAATTTTAATATTACCAATTCTATAATTAAGAAATGACAGGAGGGCTTCCCTGGTTGGCGCAGTGCTTGAGAGTCCGCCTGCCAATGCAGGGGACATTGGTTTGTGTCCCGGTCTGGGAAGATCCCACATGCCGTGGAGCGGCTGGGCCAGTGAGCCATGGCCCCTAAGCCTGCACGTCCAGAGCCTGTGCTCCGCAACGGGAGAGGCCACAACAGTGACAGGCCCGCGTACCGCAAAAAAAAAAAAAAAAGAAATGACAGGAGCTCTAGATGAATGTAAGCCAACATCATATTGATCAATAAAAATATCAACAATGTTACCTATGAAGTATTACCTGCTCACTGTATGCCTGCTCTGTCCACAGCAGAATCATGAGTATCAAAATATAAGGTATTATTGAGCACTTTCTGCATTTGTATTTATACCCTGTAAGGTACTCTCTTGGATTTTCACAAATGGCTAAGGCAGAATTAATAAAATTAACAAGAGAAAAAATAACATGTATATTCCTCAAACAGAATGATAATTTCTATCTGGGAATATCATTGGAAGTCTTCAAGATGAGTGTAAAATGAATACAATTTAAAAATATAGTAAAGGAAATGAATATTTAAATAGAAAACAATGTGGTTGAAAACAACGATTCAAAAAATTGTATGGGATAGTTAGCAAAAAGACAGTAGTATATTTTGGATGGAGTGTAATATGTTTATAGGTTGGTGGCAAAATAAGACTGAAAAGTGAGTTTTTATTTGGATTTTAAAAGGACAATGAGTGCAAAGCTAAGGATTTAAAGTTTTATTATTAAGTAAAGGGATGCCACTGCAATTAAAAAAAATAGTGACATCATTATAATGCTTCTCTATGGAAGTTTATCTTGTTACAGTATGGTAAAAGATATTTTTTTTTTCCTCCTTAATCCACTTTACAGAGATATGATTGACATAAAAAGCTGTACATATTTAATGTTTACAACTTGGTGAGTTTGGAGATAAGTATACACCTGTGAAACCATCACCACAGTCTATGCTATAAACATACCCATCACCACCTTCAGGGTATATTCCTGCCCTCTTTATTTATTATTATTATTGTGATGGGAACACTTAACATAAGATATACCCTGCTGACAAATTTTTAAGTATACTGTACGGGATTGTTAGCTATAGACTCTATGCTGTACAGTAGATCTCTAGGACAAATTCATTTTGTATAACTAAATCTTGTACCCTCTGACTAATACGTCCTCATTTCCCCCTCTCTCCAGCCTCTGGTAACCACCGTTCTACCCTCTGCCTCTATGAGGTTCACTATTTTAGATTTCTCATATAAGTGGAATCATGTAGTATTTGCAGCAACATGGATGAACCTGAAGAACATTATGCTAAGTGAAAAAAGCCAGATGCAGAGGGCAAAAAATATTCTTGAATGTAATGACTAAAGGATAACCTAAAAGCAAAGATATCTAGTAATTAAATTTTAGAATGTTACAAAAATTGGTGAGGACACATAGAACTATATTTGCTAATGGTGGAAAAGCAAGTTATTCAAAGGAAGTTACAAAGTTGGAATCTACAGAAATCAATATTTCACTTTCAATCAAAACAACCTACATTTTTAGGTGAGGTAACTGAGGCACATAGATAAAATAATTTGTCTGACATTACAAAGCTAGCTTATTAGGTAGGGTGGGATAAATGGTTATAGACCCTCAAAATTTGGTGGCAAAACCCATCAAGGTTTAGTTTCTTGTCAAATAATTGTTCAAGTTATGGTTTTTGGGTCACAAGCAATTCTATTTCATGTAATATTTCTAGAATCCAGGCTGATGGATGAATTATCTCTAACATCTGGCTTCTAAAGTTAGTCTGGTCATTGTAATTTCAGTCTACCGTGGGAAAATAAAAAGGACAAAGAAAGCACTTTCTTAAAGACCTTGCCATGGAAGAGAAACACATTACTTTCACTCATATTTTATTATAGAGATATTGGTACAGGGCCACACTTAACTACACCAGAGGCGTGGAAACGGAATTTTGCTGTGTCAGATGAGAAATAGATTTTTGTGGACAGTTGCAGACTCTATTCTGATCACTAAGTGACAAATGGGGATTTCAACACAAGCAAGAAAGAATAGCATTTATGCTTTTAAATATTATTCCAAGCAAAGAACTGGGGTAGTAGAAACTCTTTTAAATAAAACTCCAGTTAGCCGGCTTCCGGGAAGATGGCGGAAGAGTAAGACACAGAGATCACCTTCCTCCCCACAGATACACCAGAAATACATCTACACGTGGAACAACTCCTACAGAACACCTACTGAACGCTGGCAGAAGACCTCAGACCTCCCAAAAGGCAAGAAACCCCCCACGTACCTGGGTAGGGCAAAAGAAAAAAGAATAAACAGAGACAAAAGGATAGGGACAGGACCTGCACCAGGGGGAGGGAGCTGTAAAGGAGGAAAGGTTTCCACACACTAGGAAGCCCCTTCGCAGGCGGAGACTGCGGGTGCGGAGGGGGGAAACTTCGGAGCTGCGGAGGAGAGCACAGCAACAGGGGTGCGGAGGGCAAAGCGGAGAGATTCCCGCACAGAGTATCAGGGCCAACCGGCGGTCACCAGCCCGAGAGGCTTGTCTGCTCACCTGCTGGGGCAGGCGGGGCTGGAAGTTGAGGCTCAGGCTTCGGTCGGAGCGTCGGGAGAGGACTGGGGTTGGTGGCGTGAACATAGCCTGCAGGGGGTTAGTGCACCATGGCTAGCCGGGAAGCAGTCCGGGGAAAAGTCTGGACCTGCCGAAGAGGCAAGAGACTTTTTCTTCCCTCTTTGTTTCCTGGTGCGCAAGGAGAGGGGATTAAGAGCGCTGCTTAAAGGAGCTCCTGAGACGGGCGTGAGCTGCGGCTAAAAGCGCAGACCCCAGAGACAGGCATGAGAGGCTAAGGCTGCTGCTGCCACCACCAAGAAGCCTGTGTGCGAGCACAGGTCACTATCCACACCCTGCTTCCGGGGAGCCTGTGCAGCCCACCACTGCCAAGGTCCCGGGATCCAGGGACAACTTCCCTGGGAGAACGCATATCACACCTCAGGCTGGTGCAACGTCACGCTGGCCTCTGCCGCCGCAGGCCCGCCCTGCAATCCGTGCCCCTCCTTCCCCCCGGCCTGAGTGAGCCAGAGCCCCTGAATCAGTGGCTCCTTTAACCCCGTCCTCTCTGAGCGAAGAACAGACGCCCTCTGGCGACCTACATGCAGAGGCAGGGCTAAATCCAAAGCTGAGCCCCTGGGAGCTGTGAGAACAAAGAAGAGAAAGGGAAATCTCTCCCAGCAGCCTCAGAAGCAGTGGAATAAAGCTCCACAATCAACTTGATGTACCCTGCATCTGTGGAATACATGAATAGACAACGAATAATCCCAAATTGAGGAGGTGGACTTTGAGAGCAAGATTTATGATTTTTTTCCCCTTTTCCTCTTTTTGTTAATGTGTATGTGTATGCTTCTGTGTGAGATTTTGTCTGTATAGCTTTGCTTCCACCATTTGTCCTAGGGTTCTATCCGTCCATTTTTTGTGTTTAAAAAAATTTTTTTTCTTAATAATTATTTTTTATTTTAATAACTTTATTATATTTTATCTTTATTTTATTTTACTTTACCTTCTTTCTTTCTTTCCTTCCTTCCCTCCTTCCTTCCATCCTTCCTCCCTCCCTCCCTCCCTCCCTCCTTTCTTTCTTTCTATTTCTACTAATTCTTTCTTTCTACTTTATCTCTCTTTTATTCTGAGCCCTGTGGATGAAAGGCTTTTGGAGCTGCAGCCAGGAGTCAGTGCTGTGCCTCTGAGGTGGGAGAGACAACTTCAAGACACTGGTCCACAAGAGGTCTCCCAGTTCCACATAATATCAAATGGCGAAAATCTCCCAGAGATCTCCATCTAAACACAGGCATCCAGCTTCACTCAACGACCAGCAAGCTACAGTGCTGGACATCCTATGCCAAACAACTAGCAAGACAGGAACACAACCCCACACATTAGCAGAGAGGCTGCCTAAAATCATAAGTCCACAGACACCCCAAAACACACCACCAGATGTGGACCTGCCCACCAGAAAGAAAAGATCCAGCCTCATCCACCAGAACACAGGCACAAGTCCCCTCCACCAGGAAGCCTAGACAACCCACTGAACCAACCTTAGCCCCTAGGGACAGACACCAAACACAACGGGAACTACGAACCTGCAGCCTGCAAAAAGGAGAACCCAAGCACAGTAAGATAAGCAAAATGAGAAGACAAAAAAACACACAGCAGATGAAGGAGCAAGATAAAAACCCACCAGCCCTAACAAATGAAGATGAAATAGGCAGTCTACTTGAAAAATATTCAGAATAATGATAGTAAACATGATCCAAAATCTTGTAAATAGAATGGACAAAATGCAAGAAAGATTTAACAAGGACCTAGAAGAACTAAAGATGAACAACACAATAAATGAAATTAAAAATACTCTAGATGGGAACAATAGCAGAATAACTGAGGCAGAAGAATGGATAAGTGACCTGGAAGATAAAATAGTGGAAATAACTACTGCAGAGCAGAATAAAGAAAAAAGAATGAAAAGAACTGAGGACAGTCTCAGAGACCTCTGGGACAACATTAAATGCACCAACATTCTAATTATTTGGGTTCCAGAAGAAGAAGAGAAAAAGAAAGGGACTGAGAACATATTTGAAGAGATTATAGTTGAAAACTTCCCTAATATGGGAAAGGAAATACTTAATCAAGGCCAGGAAGCACAGAGAGTCCCATACAGGATAAATCAAAGGAGAAATAAGCCAAGACACATATTAATCAAACTGTCAAAAATTAAATACAAAGAAAACATTTTAAAAACAGCAAGGGAAAAACAACAAATAACACACAAGGGAATCCCCATAAGGTTAACAGCTGATCTCTCAGCAGAAACTCTGCAAGCCAGAAGGGACTGGCAGGACATATTTAAAGTGATGAAGGAGAAAAACCTACAACCAAGATTACTCTACCCAGCAAGGATCTCATTCAGATTTGATGGAGAAATTAAAACCTTTACAGACAAGCAAAAGCTGAGAGAGTTCAGCACCACCAAACCAGCTTTACAACAAATGCTAAAGGAACTTCTTTAGGCAAGAAACACAAGAGAAGGAAAAGACCTACAATAACGAACCCAAAACAATATAGAAAATGGGAATAGGAACATACATATCGGTAAGTACCTTAAATATAAATGGACTAAATGCTCCCACGAAAAGACACAGATTGGCTGAATGGATACAAAAACTAGATCCATATATATGCTGTCTGCAAGAGACCCACTTCAGACCTAGTGAGACATGCAGACTGAAAGTAAGGCGATGGAAAAAGATTTTTCATGCAAATGGAAACCAAAAGAAAGCTGGAGTAGCAATTCTCATATCAGACAAAATAAACTTTAAAATAAAGACTATTAGAAGAGACAAAGAAGGACGCTACATAATGATCAAGTGATCGATCCAAGAAAAAGATATAACAACTGTAAATATTTATGCACCCAACATAGGAGCACCTCAGTACATAAGGCAAATACTAACAGCCATAAAAGGGGAAATCGACAGTAACACATTCATAGTAGGGGACTTTAACACCCCACTTTCACCAATGAACAGATCATCCAAAATGAAAATAAATAAGGAAACACAAGCTTTAAATGATGCATTAAACAAGATGGACTTAATTGATATTTATAGGACATTCCATCCAAAAACAACAGAATACACATTTTTCTCAAGTGCTCATGGAACATTCTCCAGGATAGATTATATCTTGGGTCACAAGTCAAGCCTTGGTAAATTTAGGAAAATTGAAATTGTTTCAAATATCTTTTCCGACCACAACACAATGAGACTAGATATCAATTACAGGAAAAGATCTGGAGGCTAAACAATACACTACTTAATAATGAAGTGATCACTGAAGAAATCAAAGAGGAAATAAAAAATACCTAGAAACAAATGGCAATGGAGACACAACGACCCAAAATCTATGGGATGCAGCAAAAGCAGTTCTAAGAGGGAAGTTTATAGCAATACCATCCTACTTTAAGAAACAGGAAACATCTCGAATAAACAACCTAACATTGCACCTAAAGCAATTAGAGAAAGAAGAACAAAAAACCCCAAAGTTAGCAGAAGGAAAGAAATCATAAAAATCAGATCAGAAATAAATGAAAAAGAAATGAATGAAACAATAGCAAAGATCAATAAAACTAAAAGGTGGTTTTTTGAGAGATAAACAAAATTGATAAACCATTAGCCAGACTCATCAAGAAAAAAAGGGAGAAGACTCAAATCAATAGAATTAGAAATGAAAAAGGAGAAGTAACAACTGACACTGCAGAAATACAAAAGATCATGAGACTACTACAAGCAACTCTATGCCAATAAAATGGGCAACCTGGAAGAAATGGACAAATTCTTAGAAATGCACAGCCTGCCAAGACTGAATCAGGAAGAAATAGAAAATATGAACAGACCAATCACAAGCACTGAAGTTGAAACTGTGATGAAAAATCTTCCAACAAACAAAAGCCCAGGACCAGATGGCTTCACAGGCGAATTCTATCAAACATTTAGAGAAGAGTTAACACCTATCCTTCTGAAACTCTTCCAAAATATAGCAGGGGGAGGAACACTCCCAAACTCATTCTACGTGGTCACCATCACCTTGATACCAAAACCAGACAAGGATGTCACAAAGAAAGAAAACTACAGGCCAATATCACTGATGAACATAGTTGAAAAATCCTCAACAAAATACTAGCAAACAGAATCCAACAGCACATTTAAAGGATCATACACCATGATCAAGTGGGGTTTATTCCAGGAATGCAAGGATTCTTCAATATACGCAAAACAATCAGTGTGATAAACCATATTAAAAAATTGAAGGATAAAAACCAAATGATCATCTCAATAGATGCTGAGAAAGCTTTCGACAAAATTCAACACCCAGTTATGATAAAAACCCTCCAGAAAGTAGGCATAGAGGGAACTTTCCTCAACATAATAAAGGCCATATATGACAAACCCACAGCCAATATCATCCTCAGTGGTGAAAAACTGAAAGCATTTCCACTAAGATCAGGAACAAGACAAGGTTGCCCATTCTCACCACTCTTATTCAACATAATTTTGGAAGTTTTAGCCACAGCAATCAGAGAAGAAAAGGAAATAAAAGGAATCCAAATCAGAAAAGAAGAAGTAAAGCTGTCACTGTTTGCAGACAACATTATACTATACATAGAGAATCCTAAAGATGCTACCAGAAACCTACTAGAGCTAATCAATGAATTTGGTAAAGTAGCAGGTTACAAAATTAATGCACAGAAATCTCTGGCATTCTTATACAGTAATGATGAAAATTCTGAAAGTGAAATCAAGAAAATACTCCCATTTACCATTGCAACAAAAATAATAAAATATCTAGGAATAAACCTACATAAGGAGACAAAAGACCTGTATGCAGAAAATTATAAGACACTGATGAAAGAAATTAAAGATGATACAAATAGATGGAGAGATATACCATGTCCTTGCATTGGAAGAATCAACATTGTGAAAATGACTCTACTACCCAAAGCAATCTACAGATACAATGCAATCCCTATCAAACTACCACTGACATTTTTCACAGAACTAGAACAAAAAATTTCACAATTTGTATGGAAACACAAAAGACCCTGAATAGCCAAAGCAAACTTGAGAACATAAAACAGAGCTGGAGGAACCAGGCTCCCTGACTTCAGACTATACTACAAAGCTACAGTAATCAAGACAGTGTGGTACTGGCACCAAAACAGAAATATAGATCAATGGAAAAGGATAGAAAGCCCAGGACTAAACCCACGCACCTATTGTCACCTTATCTTTGATAAAGCAGGCAGGAATGTACAGTGGAGAAAGGACAGCCTCTTCAATAAGTGGTGCTGGGAAAACTGGAGAGGTACATGTAAAAGTATGAGATTAGATCAGTCCCTAACACCATACACAAAAATAAGCTCAAAATGGATTAAAGACCTAAATGTAAGGCCAGAAACTATCAAACTCTTAGGGGAAAACATAGGCACAACACTCTATGACATAAATCACAGCAAGATCCTTTTTGACCCACCTTCTAAAGAAATGGAAATAAAAACAAAAATAAACAAATGGGACCTAATGAAACTTCATTGCTTTTGCACGGCAAAGGAAACCATAAACAAGACCAAAAGACAACCCTGAGAATGGGAGAAAATGTTTGCGATTGAAGCAACTAACAAAGGATTAATCTCCAAAATTTATAAGCAGCTCATGCAGGTCAATAACAAAAAAACAAACAACCCAATCCATAAATGGGTCCAAGACCTAAATAGACGTTTCTCCAAAGAAGATATACAGTCTGCTAACTAACACATGAAAGAATGCTCAACTTCATTAATCATTAGAGAAATGGAAATCAAAACTGCAATGAGATATCATCTCACACCAGTCAGAATGGCCATCATCAAAAAAATCTAGAAACAATAAATTCTGGAGAGGGTGTGGAGAAAAGGGAACCCTCTTGCACTGTTGGTGGGAATGTAAATTGATACAGCCACTATGGAGAACAGTATGGTGGTTTCTTAAAATACTAGAAATAGAACTACCATATGACCCAGCAATCCCACTACTGGGCATATACCCTGAGAAAACCATACTTCAAAAAGAGTCAGGTACCAAAATGTTCATTGCAGCTCTATTGACAATAGCCCGGAGATGGAAACAGCCTAACTGTCCATCATTGGATGAATGGATAAAGAAGACGTGGCACACATATACAATGGAATATTACTCAGCCATAAAAAGAAACGAAATTGACCTATTTGTTATGAGGTGGATAGACCTAGAGTCTGTCATACAGAGTGAAGTAAGTCAGAAAGAGAAAGAGAAATACCGTATGCTAATACATATATATGGAATTTAAGAAAAAAAATGTCATGAAGAACCTAGGGGTAAGACAGGAATAACGACAGAGACCTACTAAAGAATGGACTTGACGATATGGGGAGGGGGAGAGGTAAGCTGTGACAAAGCAAGAGAGAGGCATGGACATATATACACTACCAAATGTAAGGTAGATAGCTAGTGGGAAGAAGCCACATAGCACAGGGAGATCAGCTTGATGCTTTGTGACCACCTTGAGGGGTGGGATAGGGAGGGTGTGAGGGAGGGAGATGCAAGAGGGAAGAGATATGGGAACATTTGTGTATGTATAACTGATTCACTTTGTTATAAAGCAGAAACTAACACACCATGGTAAAGCAATTATACTCCAATAAAGGTGTAAAAATAAAAACCCTCCAGTTAGATACTAATACAAATAAATACCTTAAAATTTAATTAAATTAAATTTTAATTAACTTTCTTTTCACTGGAACTCTTTTCATTGTTGCTGTAGTAATTTTTTATTACTATTTCACATGTAGTGTTTAATAACTATAAATATATATACGTAGAAAATTAAAATTTCTGTTTAATCACCCAAGGCCTTATTGACTAAGTTAAGTTTAAGGGACTATGGGACAGCAAATTAAAATGGGTTAGGAAGCCACTTGCATTCTACATCATTTTTTTCCATGTACACTATTTTAATGATTAAAAATAAAGTACTGGAATGAAATATAATTACATAGGTTAAATACCTTCATATATACAGGTAACATTTCATATACATTATATATGACATTTGTTTATCTATCCATCTTATCTGTGTATCTATCATCTATGTATCTATACATCTAATCTATCTATCTGCTATCTTTACATGGCACTTTCCCACATAGTTTCCTTTTAGTGGCTGTATGTTTGCAAAGGAAATAGTAATTGAAGCCTTAAAAGTGCTTTCTTCTTGAAGCTATTTGAAATCACAGCTGGGAATAACCATTGTGCCAAAAAAGGAAACTACACAAGTGGTTCACCAACATGCACAGAACTTGTAATTCCATTGATTTACTAAACACATGCTTGAACTCCAAATATACTAACGATAAAACATCAAATTGTTCCACATGCCAATTCTTTGTAAAAATAAAAATATTAATTTAATTTTAACTAACATGGAAACAGAAAACATTAAGATTGATTCAATTGAAAGGGAAAAATCCTGATAGCCTATGAAATTTGAAAAATCACACAATTTTTAATAAGCATAATTTTTCTATGTTAGATTATCTAAAAGATCTATATTAATATAAAAATTCTATCATTCCAAACAAACACATGCATTCAGGGTATAATTTTCATGGTTAGTACTTGTTTAAAGTGTTTAAAAAAATTTTTAAGATGCAGTTTGATTAAAAATTCATTAAAATTAGTTTCTAGAACTGGACAAATAAAAGATGTTTAATTAAATAGGGATAATACAAATATTTTTGTTTATAAGGAATTCATACATTTAGAAATGATAACAAGTAGTAATGGTGCCAAGAATACCTGTGAATACAAAATAAGAACTCAAAGATATTTGATAACATTGGATACTGTATTTTAACATATTTATTTGAAAATAAAGAATCTGTACAACTGATACAGAGAAATAACTTCTAGTAGTAAAATTATCAAAGAAATTTTTTCTTGTTACTCTAGCACTAAAGCCAGAGGATAGAAGCAAGAGCGATTCTGCACCACCAGCTAAACTTTGGCAGATTGATCTTTCAGGTACCAAGGTAAAAAGTACATTTTAAGTAGCTATAATTTTGTCTAAAATAGAGATTCTAAGGCACAGTTGGAGATGCTTTGGGAACAGGAAACAGGGAAGTAATAAGCAATTATGTTTCTTCCAAGTCTTTAGATATTTTTATACTACATTTTGGTCTTTTGATTGGTATGAATGACTTCTCAAAGTCCTTTACAATTATAACTTATAAGGCCAAGTTGATATTTTAATTATGTTTAATTGAAGTTTCAGAATTTTATAAGTATAATTTCAAACTACCTGATTAGAGGTGTGTTTCTTTAATGTCTGTTTTTTCCAAATAGCAAGTGATATGGTAATATAAAATATTAGCAATGGTTACCTAAAATCCTATTGCTAAAACTGCCATCATAAAATTATAATTTTCTTAATATAAAAGTTTTCATTATAGGTTTCATTTGATTAACCAAAACTTGTTTTAATTCTTTCATTTGTTGTTTTATATCTAATCATGGATTTAGAAAATCAATGCTTATTAAATACTCTAATATTGATTCACCTATAACTTTGATGTTTCTACTTTTAAATTACTTATGGACAAACTATCGTATAAATCACTTATTGTTATTCAAATCATTTGTCTATAATTTGAAATCATCAGTGGTGGGAGGACTACTAAAAAGGATATTTTATGTTATAAACTACAATAGATTAATTTCTGAGAAACGTAACTGGAATGGAAATGTAGCTACACCCATAAGTAACAAAATGTTAACTTCTTGCTATTTATGTTATGGGTGTACCTTACATTTCCTTTAATATACATATTTACATATGTATGTATATATATATAAATAACATTATATATATGTTTATTTAGGAAGAGAAGAAAACAATTTGTGTGTGTGTACATGTGTGTTTGCATATTGTCAATTTTATTTTTGTCTTCATTATACAAATGTGGTACAGAAAATATGCTTATAAGTAATGTAAATGAAGACAATTTTGAGGATGTACTATATTCCTATAGAAATAAACATTTAGAAATACAATCAAATAGAAATTTTAGAAACACTAAAATCAAAAATTGAAATTTCAAAAAACAAATAGGTTTAAGAACAGAATGGACATAATGGATTAGAGGAGTAGCAAAGAGGATTAGAAAAAGAAATTGGAAGATATCAGTATATGCAAATCAATCAGTGTGAAACACCATATTAACAAATTGAAGGATAAAAAACATATGATAATCTCAATAGATGCAGAAAAAGCTTATGACAAAATTCAACACCCATTTATGATAAAACCTCTCCAGAAAGCAGGCATAGAGGTAACCTACCTCAACATAATAAAGGCAATATATGACAAAGGCACAGCCAACATTGTTCTCAACAGTGAACAACTGAAACCATTTCCACTAAGATCAGGAACAAGACAAGGTTGCCCACTCTAACCACTATCATTCAACATAGTTTTGGAAGTTTTAGCCACAACAATCAGAGAAGAAAAAGAAATAAAACGAAACCAAATCATAAAAGAAGAAGTAAAACTGTCATTGTTTGCAGATGACATTATACTATACATAGAGAATCCTAAGATGCTACCAGAAAACTACTAGAGCTAATCAATAAATTTGGTAGAGTTACAGGATGCAAAATTAATGCACAAAATATCTTGCATTCCTATACATTAATGATGAAAAATATGAAATAGAAATTAAGGAAACACTCCCATTTACCATTGCAACAAAAATAATAAAATACCTAGGAATAAACCTACTTGAGGAGACAAAAGACCTATATGCAGAAAACTATAAGACACTGATGAAAGAAATTAAAGATGATACAAATAGATGGAGAGATATACCATGTTCTTGGATTGGAAGAATCAACATTGTGAAAATGACTGTACTACCCAAAGCAATCTACAGATTCAATGCAATCCCAATCAAACTACCAATGGCAGTTTTCACACAACTAGAAGAAAAAATTGCACAATTGGTATGGAAATACAAAAGACCCCGAATAGCCAAAACAATGTTGAGAAAGAAGAACAGAGCTGGAGGAAAATCAGGCTCCCAGACTTCAGACTACACTACAAAGCTACAGTAATCATGACAGTATGGTACTGGCACAGAAACAGAAATATATATCAATGGAACAGGAGAGAAAGCCAAGAGATAAACCACACACAAATAGTCACCCTATCTTTGATAAAGGAGGCAAGAGTATACAATGGAGAAAAGACAGCCTCTTCAATAAGTGGTACTGGGAAAACAGGACAGCTACATATAAAAGAATGAAATGAGAACACTTCATAACACCATACACAAAAATAAACTCAAAATGGATTTAAGATCTAAATGTAAGGCCAGACAGTATAAAACTCTTAGAGGAAAACATAGGCCACACACTCTATGACATAAATCACAGCAAGATCCCTTTTGACTCACCTCCTAGAGAAATGGAAATAAAAAACAAAAATAGACAAATGGGACTTAATGAAACTTAAAAGCTTTTGCATAGCAAAGGAAACCATAAACAAGACAAAAAGACAACCCTCACAATGGGAGAAAATACTTGCAAATGAAACAACTGACAAAGGATTAATCTCCAAAATTTACAAGCAGCTCATGCAACTCAATATCAAAAGAGCAACAACCCAATCCAAAAATGTGCAGAAGACCTAAATAGACATTTCTCCAAAGAAGATATACAGATTGCCAACAAACACATGAAAAGATGCTTAACATCACTAATCATTAGAGAAATGCAAACCAAAATTACAATGAGGTATCACCTCACACCAGTCAGAATGGCCATCATCAAAAAATCTACAAACAGTAAGTGCTGGAGAGGGTGTGGCGAAAAGGGAACCCTCTTACACTGTTGGTGGGAATGTTAAGTGATACAGCCACTATGGAGAACAGTTTGGAAATTCCTAAAAAAAGAACTACCATACGACCCAGCAATCCCACTACTGGGCATGTACCCTGAAAAAAACATAATTCAAAAAGAGTCATGTACCACAATGTTCACTGCAGCACTATTTACAATAGCCAGGACATGGAAGCAACCTAAGTGTCCATCGACAGGTTAATGTATAAAGAAGATTTGGCACATATATACAATGGAATATTACTCAGCCATAAAAAGAAACAAAATTGAGTTATTTGTAGTGAATTGGATGGACATAGAGTCTGTCATACAGAGTGAAGTAAGTCAGAAGGAGAAAAGCAAATACCATATGCTAACACACATATATGGGATCTAGAAAAAAAATGGTTCTGATCAATCTGGTACAGGACAGGAATAAAGACACAGACTTAGAGAATGGACTTGAGGACACGGGGAGGGGGAAGATTAAGCTGGGATGAAGTGAGAGAGTAGCACTGACATATATACACTACCAAGTGTAAAATAGATAGCTAGTGGGAAGCAGCTGCATGGCACAAGGAGAACAGCTTGGTGTTTTGCAACCACCTAGAGGGGTGGGTTAAGGAGGGTGGGAGGGAGACACAAGAGGGAGGGCATATGGGGATATATATATGCATATTGCTGATTTACTTTGTTATACAGCAGAAACTAACACAACACTGTAAAGCAATTATACTCCAATAAAGATGTTAAAAAAATAAAAATAAAGAAATAAAAAAGAAATTGGAAGACACATGAGAGTTATATAGACTAAAGAAAGGAGTGAACAAATAATAATGAAAAATAGAGAAAATATAATAATAGACATTTATATACTGAAAATTTTTACCATAAATGTACTTGGTATTCCAGAAGAAAAGAGAAAGAGAATGGAGGTGAAGTAATATTTGAAGAGATAACGTTTGCAAGTGTCTGAAAACTGATGAAAAATATCAACAACATATTCAAGATATTCTAAACAAAATGGAAGATAAATACAAGGAAATTATACCTATGCAGCTTATAGTTAAACTACTGAAAACTAATGACAAAAAGAAAATCTTAAAATCCAAAGGAACAAAGGCACACTACCTTTAATTTTGTTGATTTTCTCTACTGAGTTCCTGTTTTCAATTTCATTGATTTCTGTTCAAATTCTTATTGTTTCTTCTCTTCTGCTTATTTTGGATTTAATTTGCTCCTTTTTTTTTCTAGTTTCCTAATGTGGAAACATAGATTACTTATTTTAGATCTTTCTTCTTTTCTAATATGTGTATTAAATGCTATAAATTTCCCTCTAACCTCTGCTTTTACTGATTCCCACAAATTTTGATAAATTGTGTTTTCATTTTCATTTAGTTCAAAATACTTTTTAACTTCCCTTGAGATTTCTTCTTAGATCCGTGTGTTAAGAAATTAATTCCCACATACTTTGGGATTTTCCACTTTTCTTTCTGTTATTGATTTCTAGTTTATTTCATTGTGGTATAAGAGCAGACACTGTATGATTTTCAGTCTTTTAAATTTGTTGAGTGTTTATGGCCCAGAATATGGTCTATCTTGGTGAACACTCTATTTGAGCTTGAGAAGAATGTGCATTCTGCTGTTAAATAGCCTATAGATGTTAATTATATCCAGTTGATTGATGCTATTGTTGACTTCAGCCTTATCCTTACAGATTATCTACCTGTTGGATCTGTCCATTTCTGAGAAAAGGGTGTTGAAATCTCCAACTGTGAGTGTGGCTTCATTTATTTTTCCCTGCAGTTCTATTAGCTTTTGTTGCATTGTTTGATATTGTCAGTGCACACACATTTAGGATCATTATATCTTCTAGAAGTGACCACTTTGTCCCTGTGTAATACACTTTTTTACTTTGATGACTTCATTTGCTTTGAAGTTGGCTCTGTGTGAAATTAATATAGTTATTCCTTTCTTTCAACTAGAATGGTATATTTTTCTCTATCCATTTACTTTATATATATACATATTTATAATATCTTTATATTTAAAGTGGGTTTCTTGTAGACAACATATTTGGGGTTTATTTCTTATCTACTCTGAAAATTTCTTTCAGTTAGTTCATTTAGACCACTGATATTACCAAAGTGATTATTGATATATTTGGGCTAATATCTACCTTATCTATTGATGTTTTCTATTTATTGCCCTTGTTCTCTATTCCTATTTTTGTCCTCCAGTCTTTTTCTGCCTTTCGTGGCTTTAATTGATCATATTTTTATGATTCCATTTTCTCTACTTTCTTAGCATATCAATTATACTTCTGTTCTTACCTTTTTTTTAGGGGTTGCCCTGGAGTTTGCAATATACATTTATAACTAATCCAAGTCCATTTTTAAATAACACTATACTATTTCACGAGTAGTGTGAGTACCTTATAACAAAATAAGCCTAATTTCTCCCTCTCATCCCCTGTATTGTCATTGTCATTCATTTCACTTGTATATAAATGTACATAAACATAGGTATATATATAAGCATACAAAATTGCATACATTGTGGCTATTATTATTTTGAAAAAACATATTGTTAGATCAATTAAGAATAAGAAAAATGAAAGTTTTAATTTTTCCTGCACTTATTCCTTCTTTGATGTTCTTCTTTTTTTTTTTTTATGTAGATCTGAGTTTCTGACCTATATTATTTTCCTTCTCTCTAAAGAATTTCTTTTAACATTTCTTGCAAGGCAAGTCTACTGACAACAAATTCTCTCAATTTTCATTTGTCTGAGAAAGTCTTTATTTTGCCTTCACTTTTGAAAGAGAATTTCTTAGGGCACAGAATTCTAGGTTGGTGGTTTTCTTCTCTCAACACAAAATAATTCACTCTACATCTTTCTTCATTGCATGGTTTCTAAAAAGAAGTCAGATTTTTATCTTTGCTCTTCTATAGGTAAGATTTTTTCCTCAGTAGTTTCTTTCAGGGTTTTTAAAAATAATTCATTAGCATTTGAAAATTATATGCCTAGGTATGGGTTTTTAAAAAATATTTACCCTTCTTGGTGTTCTCTGAGCTTCTTGGACCCATGGTTTGGTGTCTGACATTAATTTGGGGAAATTCTCTGTCATTATTGTTTCAAATATTTCTTTTGTTTCTTTCTCCTTCTGGTATTTTCATTATGTGTTTGTTACACTTTTTGTAGTTGTCTCACAATCCTTGGATATTCTGTTCTGCTTTTTCATTCCTTTGTTCTTTTTGGTTTTTGAGGAGTCTATTGCTATATCCTGTAGCACAGAATTTCTTTCCTCAGCTGTGTCCAGTCTACTAGTAAGCACATGAAAGGCATTCTTCATTTCTGTCACAGTGTTTTTTTTTAATTCTCTAATTCTCTTTCTCAATATCAATATTTCTACTGTTCTGTTTATATAGCTCATCTGTTCTTTGATGCTGTCTACTTTACCTATTAGAAACCTTCATATATAATCATAATTGTTTTAAATTCTTGGTCTGATAATTCCAACATCCCTGTAATGTCTGCTTCTGTTGCATACTCTGTGCTTTTAAAATGTGTGTGTGTGTTTTATATTTTGTTATGCCTTGTAATTTTTTCTTGATAACTGGATGTGATATAAGGAGTAGAAGGAATTGCTGTAAATAAGACTTTAGTAATGTGGTGGTAAGGTTTGGGAGAAGGGGAAGTATTCAATAGTCTTATGATTAAGTCTGAGTCTTTAGCGTGCCTATGCCTCTGGACTGTAAACTTCACAAGAATTTCTCAGTTTATTTCTTTCCCTATACTTGGGAAAGTGTGGCTACAGTGGGCTGGAGTTGTGTATTTCCCTTCCATCAGGTCAGTTAGGCTCTGATAATACCTCAGCAATTTAGACTCTTTTTAAGTTAACTTCCCTGAGGGCAAACATTGTTCAGAAGAACAGAGAGTTCTGGTATATTTAAAAATGGTTCCTTTTCCCCTTTCTCTGCCAGAAACATGAAGGGATTTTTCTCCAACATATACTGTGAGAACCTGGTAAAACTCAGAAAACTCTGCCTCATCCCCCATGACTAGTCTCCCTGAGTTTTTAACGCTCAGACTTGTCCACACTGAGCCACTGGAAATTTGTCAATTACAGTTCAGATTCTCCTATCCCATCACTGTTTCCTGTGGTATTTTCAGCTTGTAAGTTTCTGTTCTGGTAAGCCATGATTCCCTGTATTAACCTGTCTGCCTCTCCAGTATTGAGGGTAGAGATTTGCCATGTTTCCTCACCTCTCTTAAGTATTCTAGAACAGTTTTTGATTTTTTTTACTCTGTTCAGCTTTTTACTTGTTGTTAGGGTAGAATGATGACCTCCAAGCTCCTTGTATGCAGACCTAGAAACCGGAAGTTGGCATGCTACCTTTAAAGAAACAAAGTTGATAATTGATACCTAATTAGAAAATATAGATAGTACAAAAAGTGGAAGTGTCTTTAAAATGTTGAAAGAAAACTAGTAAACTAGAGTTCTGTTCTCAGAGGAAACAAACTCAAAAACAGTATGAAATAATGACTTCAGACAAAAACAGAGAATGTGTTGCTACAAAATCTACCCTAAGAGAAATATCAAAAAGAGTTTTAGATACAGACACCAAGGAGAACAGTATGGAGGTTCCTTAAAAAACTAAAAATAGAACTACCATATGGCCTAGCCATCTCACTACTTGGCATATACCCTGAGAAAACCATAATTCAAAAAGACACATGCACCCCAATGTTCATTGCAGCACTATTTACAATAGCCAGGACATGGAAGCAACCTAAATGTCCATTGACAGACAAATGGATAAAGAAGATGTGGTACATATATACAATGGAATATTACTCAGCCATAAAAATGAACAAAATTGGGTCATTTGTATAGATGTGGATGGACCTAGAGACTGTCATACAGAGTGAAATAAGTCAGAAGGAGAAAAACAAATATCGTGTATTAATGCATATATGTGAAATCTAGAAAAATGGTACAGATGAACCTATTTGCAGAGCAGAAATAGAGACACAGACAACATAGAGAACAAACATATGGACACCAAGGAGGGAAAGGGGGGTGGGGTGAATTGGGAGATTGGGATTGAAATATATACACTACTAAGTATAAAATAGACAACTAATGAGAACCAGCTGTATAGCACAGGGAACTCTACTTAATGCTCTGTGGTGACCTAAATGGGAAGGAAATCCAAAAAAGAGGGGATATATATATATACATATAGCTGATTCACTTTGCTGTACAGTAGAAACTAACACAACATTGTAAAGCAACTATACCCTAATTAGAAAAAAAAAAAAAGAATAGTACTTTTAGCAGAAGTGCAAAGAAAGAGCAAAAGACCCAGTTAGTACATTGAAAAGGCTAATTCATATGATTAAAAAAACCCAGTAAGTTTAACACGATTGTCTCAATAGCTTACAGCATAAACAGGCAAATATCACTGAGGATATAAGCTATCTTAAAAATACAATAAATATCCTTAGAACATTACATTTTTCAAAGAAAGAACTTGCATTATTTTCAATTTATTTAATTTATTTTATCTAATTTAGAAAATTTTGTGTTTTAAACTTTTTTCAAATTCATCTATATTTTTAATTTCATTGGCATAAAATTTTTATATTGTTCTATTTTTTTTTAATATTTATATAAACTCTAGTTATGTCCCTATTTCCTTCTTGATACTGTTGAGTTATACTTTTCTTTTTTCCTTGATCAAACATGGTAGAGTATTATCCATTAAATTTACCGTTTGAAAGATATAATTTTATGCCTGACACTTTTTCTATTGTATGCTTATTTACTATTTCATGGGTCTCTGTTTTTATGCTTATTATTTTTATCCTCTTTTTTCTTCAGGTAATTCCCTGCTCTCTCCCTTAATCTCTTAAGCTGAAAGATTAAAGCATTGATATTGCAGATTTTTTTTTTTTGGTCTAATATATAGGTCTATGATAGTTCCTCTAAGAGCTGATTCAGCTATATCACAATAAACATATTGTCATAAGTCAATTAAAAACATTTTCTAATGCATATTATCAGTTTTACTTGTTAAATTAAAAAACAAACCAATGATAGGCACAAATTTTTATATCAGAACACAAAAATCACAAATTATAAGAGACCAAGAAAATGAGCTGAGCACCATCATAATTGGAATATTTTGCTTTCCAATAATCATTGTTATGAAAATAAAAGGAAAGTCATAGACTAGGTAAAAATATCCACAATACCTATATCTGACAGTGGTTTAGTACTTAAAATACATATAGAATTTTAAAATATGAAGAAATACTATCTAGTTTAAATTTGAACAAAATATTTGAATAGACATCTCACTAAGAATACCCACACACGTGTGTGTGTTCACACACACATGTAATTCAGAGTTTATTTTCACTACTGTGATAGTTATGGTCTGTAAAATCTCCAGAAAAGTTGAAATAGAAAATATTGAATGATTGCTCTTACTGGAAATACAGAGTTAGTTTCCTGTGAGCCTTTAATCACAACAATTTCATCAACTGAATTAATAAATAACCTTGTTTTATGTGTGTTTCTGTTTAAAGATGCCTACTCAATATAGTTGAGTATATATATATATATATATATATATATATATATATATACTCAATATATATAACACTCACATTAAATTTGCAGCCAACAGCACTTGAATTCATGCATGAATGAAGCTTACCCAACAAGTATTTTCTCTTTAATGTATATCACAGCCTTCTTGCAGTTAACAAGAAGGACAAGTGTTGTAACACAGGACAACAGCACTACAGCTGGTGGAATTTTAAACAGCAAAATCATGAAACAGCATAAAAATGAAAAAAATCATAGCACTAAATTGATTGTGTAATGGACACCACACTGTTTACAGTATAAGAAATGAAACAAGTAAGCAGAGTATAGTTTTGTTTGCCTTCACCAAGGAACATGCATGTTGCGAGATTAAAATTTTTCACAGCTCTTCACATGACTGTGAGTATTGATTTTGGGTTTACAAATAAATTTTACCTAGTAAGAGATTTCACAAATATCAATTTTTGAATACTGAGAGTTGGCTGTATATGTGTGTGTGTAATATATATATATATATATATATATATATAATAGTACATATATATGTATACTTTTTATGTTATATATAATTAAAATATATATGATATATATATAAGCTCATTAAAAATTACCTATTATAACTCTTCATCAAGAAAATTCATATTAATGCTACAGTGAGATTATACAGTGGACTATATGCCCACTAGAATGGCTAAAATTAGAAAACACTGGTAATACTGAGTGGTGGTGAAGACATAAGAGAACTAGTACCCATTTATTACTAGTAGGAATAGAAAATACTACACACATTTTGGAAAATATTGTAGTCTCTTTAAAAATTAAACAAAAATTACCTTATAACATCATTTCAACTATTAGGTATTTATGTAAAATAAATGAAAACATAAGTTCTTAAAAAGATTTTTATAAAAATGTTCATACCAGCTTTATTCATTATAACCCAAATCTGGAAACAACTCAAATATATATTAACATTTGAATGGATAAGCAAATTGTGATACATCCATAAAATGGAATAATATTCAGCCAGAAAAAGGAACAAACCACTGAGACATACAACAACATGGATCTCAAAGCATTTTACTAAGACAAAGAACCCAGATAAGAAAGAATACAAATGTGAATAGGCAAAGTAATGTGATTTTGATAGAAATATTACCAGTGATTGCCTGAGGCTGGGGTAGGGGAGTGATTGGCTGCAGACGGGCAGGAAAAATTTTTTGGGGGCAATGGAAATATTCTGTATCTTTACCATACTAATGGTTTTGCTGATATGTATCATATTTATCCAACAGCACACTTAAAATGAATGCTTCTTATTGAATGTAAAGTATATATTAATAAATTTATATGAAAAAAGAAACAGGAGACTGTAATCTACTTGACAGGCCATTCACAAAAGTGGAAATCAAATAGTATAACATGAAAATATACTCAAAATCTTTGTTAATCAAATTCCAATTTCCACCATGAAGATACGATTACACATCTAAATGATTTACAAAAATTAAAATGTCTGACAATATTAATGTTGGCAAATATATAGAGGAATTTGAAACACTGTAGGTAAATTTATCATTGATACATCCACTTTGGCAAACAGCTCATTGCCATATAGTAAATTTTAAGATCTACATGGCTTTGACATATCAATCCTTAGAAAAAAATTGTTGGTCACCACACCAAAAAAATATGCAAGCATGTCCAAAATACCATTGTTTTTAATAGTTCAAAACTTGAAACAAGTTAATAGTTGATCAATTATTTCATAGAATATTTTATAGCAATAGAAAATCTTTAGCTACAAACATCAACATGGATGTATTTCACAAAACTAACATAGAGAAAAAGAATGAGGTCACCAAAAAATACATAAAGTATGATTTCATTAAGATAAAGTTTAAAAATATTAAAATAATTTTCGTGGTACATACATATGCAATGATATCATAAAAGGTTAAAAGTTAAGATATGATATACCCAAAAGCTGCATTAGTGCTTAATTCTAGGAGGAGGTAGAGGGATGTAATATGGTGAGATATGAAGATTATTGACAATACCCAATTTCTAGCCAATGATGTTGAATAGAAGTGTAGTTAGTTTAATCTTTACACTACAGTTTTATTGCATATCACACACATAACACACGCACAGACACACAATAGTAAAATAAACCCCTATCAGATATACTATGTGAATTTTCTACTGCCCTGAAGAACACAATAAGAGAATAAAAAGTGTCTTGATACATGTAAAATAGAGTAGTTTTTGTTTTTTTTTTCTTTAGAAAGGGAGTTCCATCATCCCTAAAAATTGATACCAATAGGGAAGTAGCAACGGACTAGGTGGATTAACTCCCGAGATAAGAAAATTAAGAGGAAAAAAAAGATGTTAGGAGAGAAGAGGAGATAGCATTGTCAGGCTCTAGACACTCCAAGTTTTAGATGTGTCTACTATATACTTTCCTCTAGATCAGAACTATCAATTATGTTTCCTGCCTACCAGAGTTAAAGATGAGAGGAAATTGGTAATATATAATTTGGTAAAAATATAAGACCTAGTATTAATTATCTGTTGCCGCGATAATGCTGTATAATAGACTACCGCAAAATCCAGTACGTTAAAATAGCAAGGAGATACATATACATATATATATATATATATATATATACGCACACACACATTTTTTTTACTATATATATATATATATATACACACACACACACACACACACACTTTTTTTTTTCATTCTCTAGTATGCAGGTCAGATGGAACAGCTTTCCTTTAAGCTGTACATCCAAATTATGAGTTGGATTCTCATCTGCATCTAAGATTCTTATCTCCAAATTCCCCTCAGATCACAATCAGACTTTAACTAGAATATATTCTTCTCATGGAGGATCACAAATGCACAAGGGGCTTGTTAGTTCATACAGGTACGTTTAATCAGTCTGCTTGTACCAACTGGCTAACATTTCATTAGCTAAAAGTTAGTGGGTCCTGTCCCAACAGAGTTATAGGGAAGTATATATTTGCCGAATAACAATAATACAATTTCTCAAAGATGTAAATGACATATAGTTGAGAAATTAGGTCAAAGTTTGTAAAGATAAGACCATATTTGACTTTCATTATCATGATTAATTATGCTTTGAAACAGAATAATAAGGAAGATATTAGTGACATATACCTATACATATATATTAATTTTAAAAGAATATTATAGGTTATATACTTCTACTAAATATATACTATGACATTTTTAAAGTTTTAATTACTTCAAAAATGTCATACTTTAATAAACTTTAAAATTCATAGTACATTATTAAAGCAAAAAATAACAAATTTGAATAATTGTGTAAGTGTTCATACTTCTCTAAGGAGTTAAGAAAAGTTTTAGACAGGGAAGAAGAGATATATGCACATATGCACAGCAGTATAATGATCATTTTCAATAAAACTTCAGATCTTAATAGCTAAAATGATTAATGGGATAGGCATCTGAAATAACATGACTGTATTAACTTCCAATATTTTTCTAATATTATGCAGGTAAAGTGTGTTACTCAGATTTTGGATTTAAGGACATTAAAGGTAAAATTACTAAAATGCGGGCACAATGGCTTATTAGTTATCTAGGTGAGAGCAGTTATTAACCAATTCTATTGGTAAAGAGATAAAAATATACAGAACTGACTGGTTTGCCATGTGAGTCAGATTCATAGCAGTCATTTGTTATAGAGACAAATTAATCTCCTTGTCTGCTAGCAATGACTATTCATCTTTAAAGTTTCTTTTCAGTTAAACCTGCTTGGAGGTATCTTATCTTTTCCACAAGGAGAACTATTTATCTTTTAGTCTCAAAGACCATAATATACTGTCTGTACTCATGAAAATGTATACAATTTACTGTACATGTATAATAAGAGTAAACAGTAAGGTTTGGCAAAGCAGGGACTGTATTTTATTTCACTTTATATGCTATCGTCCTGCATAGATGAGATCCTTGGAAAAATGTTAACTGAAAGAAACTGTATATAAATTCCTGAATGTGGACAAGAATGTACACATACAGTAAAGTTCACTAGAGGAAAAGAATATCATGTGGGGAAAACTTTTTAAAGAAGTATAAAGGGAACTGTATGCCATTTTTCTATTTTCACACCTACGATAATGTAACATAATAGTGTTGAATTATTGAATGGCTCTACACAATGATGAAACCTAAATAAGCAAAGCTAAAGATTTGAATTTTTCAGGGAACTCAGAGAATTAAGGATGGCATCGATACACATAAGAGGAAAGATTCATATTATTTTAAGGGATCCCCATATATTACCTTTGCATATTTTGATTCACATTATTCATAATTTATGTGGTGTTTTGGTTTGGGTTTTTTTTTTTTTTTGGAGGCAGTGTCGATTGGTGCCTGAAACCTGGTTCAGACATTCTCCCTCTCTCTTTTCTTACTTTCATGAAATTTCTATTGTGTTCTATTCCTATGGTGGAGGACTTCTCTTTTTTATCAATATGTTTTTAATATTGATTGTATGTTACAATGATAATATTTTGGATAAATTGGGTTAAATAAAACATAGTATCATACTTAATTTATCTGTTTCTTATTACATTTTTAATAATATAAATATTATATATATATAATGTGATATAACCAACACATAACACTGTATACATTTAATGTGTACAAAGTGATTTGATACTCATATGTTGTAATGTGATTACTACCGAAGTTTTAGGTAACACCTCTGTCATGCCACATAATTATTATTTCTAATTTGTAGAGAGAACATATAAGATCTAGTTTCTTAACAAATTTGAAGTATATAATCCAATAATATTGACTAGTCACTAGGCTGGATCACATGGTATTTACATTTTTAATTTTTGAGAAACATTTGTACCATTTTCTATAATGATTGAACCAACTTACATTCCCACCAACAGTGTACAAGTGTTCCCTTTTCTCCACATCCTCACCAGCACTTTTGTCTTCCTCATGATAGCCATTCTAACAAACATGAGGTGATATTTCATCGTGGTTTTTGTTTGCATTTCCCTGATAGTTAGTGATTTGGGGCATCTTTTCATGTACCTGTTGGCCATTTGTACATCTTTGAAAAAATATATATTGTGCCTTCCTCTCCCCATTTTTTAATCACAGTTTTGGTTTCCTTGTGATTGAGTTATATGAGTTCTTTTTATATTTTATATGTTAACCCCTTATCAGATATATGGTTTGGGAATATTTTCTCTCACTTTCTAGGCTGTCTTTTTATTTTGTTGATTGTTTTACTATGCAGAAACTTTTTAGTTTGATGTAGTCCCACTTGATTTTTGCTTTTGTTGCTTTTGCTTTGAATATCATCTCCAAAAAATCATTGCCAAGACCAATCTATAAAAGGGTCTTCTTCCCTCTGTTTTCTTATACTAAAGTCTTTAATCCATTTTGAGTTTACTTTTTTTAAGTCTACTTTTTTCTAATAGGAGTACAGCTACTTCTGCTTTCTTTTCGTTATCATTTGCTTAAAATATCGTTATATACCTTCACATAAAGTCTATGTGTCCTTAAAGCTGGCATGAGTCTCTTTTAGGCAGCATATAATAAAAACAAAACAAAACAAAAAAAACAGCCAGCCACTCTGTGCTTTTTGATTAGATAATTTAATCCATTATATTTAGAGATATTATTGACCAGCAGGGACTTAATACTGCCATCATTAATATTTTCTGACTGTTTTGTAGTTCTCTTCTTTATTTTCCCCTCTGTTTCTGCCTACCTTTGTAAATTGGTGATTTTCCAGATGGTATGCTTTGTTTCTTCTCTTTATCTTTTGTGAATCTACTATAGATATTTGCTTTGTGGTTATCTTAAGGCTTACATACATAATACATCGTACTGATAAAATAGTTCATTTTACACTGATAGTAACTTAATTTCAGTTGCATAGAAAAGCTTGAAGATTTTCCTCCCACTTTAAAAAATAATTTTGATGTTACAATTTATCTCTTTTTATATTGTATATTTGTTAACAAATTATGGTAGCTATAGTTATACTCTTTAACTTTTATATTATAATTAAGTGGCTAACACTCCATGTTACAGAATTAGAGTTTTCTAAATCTGATTTTATATTTACCTTTACCAGTATGCTGTATATTTTCCTATGTTTTCATGCTACTAAATAGCACCTTTTCATTCTGTTTGAAAAGCTGAAATGCTTTTCTGGATAGTTTTTATTTCTTTAATATCTGAAGGATAACATTGCTGAATATTTTATTCTTGGTTGGCAATTTTTTTTTCTTTAAAACTTTGAATATATCATTCCACTCTCTCCTGGTCTGAAAGTTTTTGCTGAGAAATCTGCTGATAATTTATTGAGGGTTTCTTTGCAGGTTACAATCTTTTTTTCTCTTTTGCTTTTAGGATTCTTTGTTTTTTTTTATTTTTGAGCATTTTTTTATATTGTGTCTTGAAGAAGTTGTTTTTGCATTGAGTTAATTGGGTGAAGTATTAGCTTTGTAAACTTGATGTCCAAATCTCTTCCCAGGTTTGGGAAGTTCTCAGCTATTATTTCTTTAAATAAAATTTCTGCCCCCTACCATGTTTCTCCTTCTGAAACTTCAGTTACTCTAATATTTGTACATTTGATGGTGTCCCATAGATCACATAGGTTCTCTTCACTCTTTTTCATTCTTTTAAAATTTATTTCCTTTGATTGGGTTGTTTCTAACTTCTTATCTCCAGATTACTTTGTCTACCTTCTGTTTGCTCTATTTTGCTGTGATTTTTCATTTCATTCACTGAATTCTTCAGCTCCAGAATTTCTGCTTGATGCTTTTTAATGATTTCTATATCTTTGTTAAATTTCTTATTTTATGTATTGTTTTCCTGATTTTTTTTGAATTGTCTTTTTGTGTTGTCTTTTTGTGTTGTGTAGTTTCTTAAAACCAGCTATTTTGAAATATTTTTCAGCTAAATCACAAGATTTTGTGTCTTTGAGTTTGGTGGATTATTGTTATCTTTTGGTGATGACATGTTGCCTTGATTCTTCATGTTTCTTGGAGTTTTGCACTCACTGTTTTCACATTTGAAGCAGTGGTCACGTCTTCAAATCTTTACTAATTGTTTTCAGATGGGAGATATTTTCCAAAATATATTCCTTTGCATAAAGTACTTTTATGTATTTTAAAATATTATGCTTTAAATTGTGTATAACTAGTTTTGCTGGTTTTTAAGCTCTATGAAATTATATAACACATTAATAACGTTTTAAAATATGGTTTTTAAACACAATATTTCAGGGATTCAGCCCTGTCATTGGTGTCCCTGCAGTTCATTCACTTCCATTGTTGTGTTATATGTCATTTTGTTAATAGGTCACAATGTATTGATATACATTTGACTTCTTTGAAAGAATTTTCATTTAAAAAAGATTCTCCAAAACTATGCTGAAAAAGAGTGGTGATAGTGGGCAACCTTGTCTTGTTCCTGATCTTAGTGGAAATGCTTTCAGTTTTTCACCATTGAGGACAATGTTGGCTGTGGGTTTGTCATATATGGCCTTTATTATGTTGAGGAAAGTTCCCTCTATGCCTACTTTCTGGAGGGTTTTTATCATAAATGGGTGTTGAATTTTGTCGAAAGCTTTCTCTGCATCTATTGAGATGATCATATGGTTTTTCTCTTTCAATTTGTTAATATGGTGTATCACATTGATTGATTTGCATATATTGAAGAAGCCTTGCATTCCTGGAATAAACCCCACTTGACCATGGTGTATGATCCTTTTAATGTGCTGTTGGATTCTGTTTGCTAGTATTTTGTTGAGGATTTTTGCATCTATGTTCATCAGTGATATTGGCCTGTAGTTTTCTTTCTTTGTGACATCCTTGTCTGGTTTTGGTATCAAGGTGATAGTGGCATCGTAGAATGAGTTTGGGAGTGTTCCTCCCTCTGCTATATTTTGGAAGGGTTTGAGAAGGATAGGTGTTAGCTTTTCTCTAAATGTTTGATAGAATTTACCTGTGAGGCCATCTGGTCCTGGGCTTTTGTTTGTTGGAAGATTTTTAATCACAATTACAATTTCAGTGCTTGTGATTTGTCTGTTCATATTTTCTGTTTCTTCCTGATTCAGTCTTGGCATGTTGTGCATTTCTAAGAATTTGTCCATTTCTTCCATGTTGTCCATTTTATTGGCATAGAGTTGCTTGTAGTAATCTCTCATGATCTTTTGTATTTCTGCAGTGCCAGTTGTTACTTCTCCTTTTTCATTTCTAATTCTATTGATTTGAGTCTTCTCCCTTTTTTTCTTGATGAGTCTGGCTAATGGTTTATCAATTTTGTTTATCTTCTCAAAGAACCAGCTTTTAGTTTTATTGATCTTTGTTATCATTTCCTTCATTTCTTTTTCATTTATTTCTGATCTGTTCTTTATGATTTCTTTCCTTCTACTAATTTTGGGGTTGTTTTTGTTCTTCTTTCTCTAATTGCTTTAGGTGCAATGTTAGGTTGTTTATTCGAGATGTTTCCTGTTTCTTAAGGTAGGATTTTATTGCTATAAACTTCTCTCTTAAAACTGCTTTTGCTGCATCCCATAGGTTTTAGGTGGTCCTGTCTCCATTGTCATTTGTTTCTAGGTATTTTTTGAGTTTTGGAAGTTTTAGCCACAGCAATCATAGAAGAAAAGGAAATAAAAGGAACCAAATCAGAAAAGAAGAAGTAAAGCTGTCACTGTTTGCAGATGACATGATACTATACATAGAGAATCCTAAAGGTGTTACCAGAAAACTATGAGAGCTAATCAATGAATTTGGTAAAGTAGCAGGATACAAAATTAATGCACAGAAATCTCTGGCAACCTATATACTAATTATGAAAAATCTGAAAGTGAAATCAAGAAAACATTCCCATTTACCATTGCAACAAAAAGAATAAAATATCTAGGAATAAACCTACCTAAGGAGACCAAAGACCTGTATGCAGAAAATTATAAGACACTGATGAGAGAAATTAAAGATGATACAAAGAGATGAAGAGATATACCATGTTCTTAGATTGGAAGAATCAACATTGTGAAAATGACTCTACTACCCAAAGCAATCTACAGATAAAATGCAATCCTTATCAAACTACCACTGACATTTTTCACGGAACTGGAACAAAAAATTTCACAATTTGTGTGGAAACACAAAAGACCTCGAATAGCCAAAGCAATCTTGAGAACGAAAAATGGCGCTGGAGGAATCAGCGCTGTTTGATGCTGGTACTAGCACAAAAACAGAAATATAGATCGATGGAACAGGATAGAAAGCCCAGAGATAAACCCACGTATAAATGGTCACCTTATCTTTGATAAAGGAGGCAGTAATGTACAGTTGAGAAAGGACAGCCTCTTCAATAAGTGGTTCTGGGAAAACTGGAGAGGTACATGTAAAAGTATGAGATTAGATCACTCCCTAACACCATACACAAAAATAAGCTCAAAATGGAATAAAGACCTAAATGTAAGGCCAGACATTATCAAACTCTTAGAGCAAAACATAGGCAGAACACTCTATGACATAAATTACAGCAAGATCCTTTATGACCCACCTCCCAGAGAAATGGAAATAAAAACAAAAATAAACAAATGGGACCTAATGAAACTTCAAAGCTTCTGCACAGCAAAGGAAACCATAAACAAGACCAAAAGACAACCCTCAGAATGGGAGAAAATATTTTCAAATGAAGCAACTGACAAAGGATTAATCTCCAAAATTTACAAGCAACTCATGTAGCTCAATAACATAAAAGCAAACAACCCAATCGAAAAATGGGCCAAAGACCTAAATAGACATTTCTCCAAAGAAGATATACAGACTGCCAACAAACACATGAAAGAATGCTCAACTTCATTAATCATTAGAGAAATGCAAATCAAAACTACAATGAGATATCATCTCACACCAGTCAGAATGGCCATCATCAAAAAATCTAGAAACAATAAATGCTGGAGAGAGTGTAGAGAAAAGGGAATACTCTTGCACTGCTGGTGGGAATGTGAATTGATACAGCCACTATGGAGAACAGTATGGAGATTCCTTAAAAAACTACAAATAGAACTACCATATGACCCAGCAATCCCACTACTGGGCATATACCCTGAGAAAACCATAATTCAAAAAGAGTCATGTACCAAAATGTTCATTGCAGCTCTATTTACAATAGCCAGGAGATGGAAACAACTGAAGTGTCCATCAATGGATGAATGGATAAAGAAGATGTGGCACATATATACAATGGAATATTACTCAGCCATATAAAGAAATGAAATTGAGCTATTTGTAATGAGGTGGATAGACCTAGAGTCTGTCATACAGAGTGAAGTAAGTCAGAAAGAGAAAGAGAAATACCGTATGCTAACACATATTTATGGAATTTAAGGGAAAAAAATGTCATGAAGAACCTAGCAGTAAGACAGGAATAAAGACACAGACCTACTAGAGAATGGACTTGAGGATACAGGGAGGGGGAAGGGTAAGCTGTGACAAAGCGAGAGAGTGGCATGGACATATACACACTACCAAACATAAAATAGATAGCTAGTGGGAAGCAGCCGCATAGCACAGGGAGATCAGCTCGATGGTTTGTGACCACTTAGAGGGGTGGGATAGGGAGGGTGGGAGGGAGGGAGATGCAAGAGATATGGGAACATATCTATATGTATAACTGATTCACTTTTTTCTAAAGCAGAAACTAGCACACCACTGTAAAGCAACTATACTCCAATAAAGATGTAAAAAAAAAAAAAGATTCTCCAATGAATATATTTCCTAAATCATATATGCATGGGTTTCTTCAAGGGAGAGTCATTTAAATAAAATTTGTGGTTCATCTCCAATTTTAGATGATGTCTAGTAGTTTCATAAAATGTCCAATTTACACTTCCATCAGTCGTATGTAGATTTTTCACATCCTTTCTGTTACCTTGTATTTTAAAATTTGTTAATTTTGGACAAATCTAATGTTTCTAAAGTAGCACTTCATTCTTCTCTTAATTCTCATACTTCTGCTACTTATATTTAATACATTTTTATTTTTGTCACCATTTGTGGTCCTCTTTTCTGAAATTCATCACATTTTAAAGTTTGTTTTAATATTCTGAAATATTTTATTATATTCAAAACCAATATATATTCTAATAATGCTTTATAACTTAGATACATTGCAACATTTCCAGCTTCAACTCGACTAACTCCTGTTTATTTCTTTTCACAAACAAAATATCTTCCCTTTTATGTGGTAAAATTCATTAATTATTATTCTGATTTGTATACTTTCTGTTTCTTAAGAAATCCTATCATAACCCAAGACAAATGGAATTTCTACCGTAGTCAAAGTTTATATAGTTTACAAATAACATTTAAATATTTAATCTATTAGTAATTAATATCTGTGTAGAGTATGAGGGTGATTTCATTCTCCTTTCCTTTTCCTTCCATAAGAATAACTTATTTTACTACCTCCATTTTTAGGATAGTCCTTTCTTTTTCAGAAATCTTCAAAGCCACCTTCCATGTGTCTAGGGTGTCATAGGTTTATTTCTAGGATCTACAGCCTCTTCCAATGGCTGATTTTCTTTTATCTCTACCTTAATACCACACTTTTTTTTGCATTAAATTTTTAATTGATATATAACACTTAGAAAAGTGCACAAATTTTGTTCTTCTTAAATGATCACAAAGAGAACATAGCCATGTAACCACAACCCAGCTCAAGAAATGAAACATTATTAGATTTTTCCTTTTCTAATAGCTACTCTTCCCTTCTGCTCAAAGATAACCAATATCCTTGACTTCTAATACCAGATGTCTGTTTTGACTCTTTCTGAATTTTATATAATTGGAATTAGACTGTGTTTATCCTGGTGTCAGACTTATTGTGTACATATTATGTATGTGAGATTCATCCAAGGTATTTTGAATACCTTGTAATTCATTCATTTTCATTGCTAGTATTGCATTGTATGACTGTATATACTCAATGTGTGTAACCAATCCATTGTGTCAATAGAAATTTAGGTTATTTTTAGTTTTGGGCTATGAAAATATTCTTTTGCATGTCTTGGTGTCCAGGAGCACATATTTTTGTTCTGTATATTCTTAAGAATTAAAGTGGTGAGTCATGGGGTTATGAACACATCCAGCTTTTGTTGATAGTTCCAAAAAGTTTTCCAAAATAGTTGGCTTGATTTGCAATCTCACCAGCAGTGTATGAGAGGTCCAGTTCCCTCACTTCCTTACCAATATGAGGTATTCTATATCTTTTAAATTTAACAATTCTGGTGAGGGTATAGTAGTATATTGTGTTTTAAAATTTGTTTTTCCCTGATGACTAGTGAAGTTAAATGCTTTTCAAATAAATTTATTGGCCATTTGGATATCCTCTTTTGTGAAGTCTCTACTCTAGTTTCTTGCCCATTTTTTTCTGTTGGGTTGTCTGTCCTTTTGTTTGTATATAAGGACATGTGTGTGCTTGACACACTCTCTTCTTAACAGTTTTATAATGTCTTGATATTTGATAGGTATATCAAATATTCTTGTCATGATAGGTCCTCATGTTGTGTTTCTTATTCAGGAATACTTTGGTTCATTATACCCATTTCCTCTTTCACAAAAGTATTAACGTTAATGTCTTTGTAAGAACTGTTTGAGGTACTAATTCAAATTTCAGTAATTTTACATATAAATTTGGGAATGGTTGCTATCATTACAATATTAACTCTGTCTAGTCATGACTATAATTTATTAGAAAATACATTTAGACATTATTGTAGCCTTTAATAATGCTATATTTTCTCTATAAAGGTCCTGTACACATTATAGTATCTTTATTTTAATGTACTTGAATTTTTATATGAATGTGAAGTTATATTTTTAAATTTATGGTTTTGAACTCTATTTATTTATTTATTTATTTATTTATTTATTTATTTATTTATTTATTTATTTATT
>NW_021703774.1:88939295-89004134 GCF_005190385.1 Monodon monoceros | reverse complement strand
ATTTATTTATTTATTTATTTATTTATTTATTTATTTATTTATTTATTCTTAGTAAGGAGAGACTTTATTTGAAAGGATTATTGTAAGGGTGGAAAAAACTATTGCCATAGGGAGAATGCGAGTGTGTAAAGAGTTGGGCAGAAAGTGGTTTTCTTTTTTTGAGAGAGGTAAACAAGCCTAGAAAGAACTGCATATGGGGAAGTGGGATGAAAGGGTGGCATGATTGGATAGCGATCAGAGAATATTTTACCCTTAGTGCAGCCAGTTCTCAGGAAAGGCTGTATGCTGGCTCAGGCTGAGAGTGGAACAAAATTCAGAGGCCTGGAGGAAGGAGAGAAGCTTAACCAGAGTTTGGATAACAAGCATTTTGTCCAATTGATCAGTGTGGATAAAAGAGTTCAGCTAATCATTTATGAGGCAAGAAATGGGGATTTGTAGTGCTGGTGTCTACCCTTGTCATAGATAGACAAAGGGGTATCCTTGTCATCTGGGAAAGGGTGTTTTTTTGTGTTGTAAGCTATTTTCCAGGACATGAAAGGATTGAGGATTTCTCCACCGTCGCTATTTTCAGGTAATATTCAACACTGTCAATGGTAAAACCTCCAGGATCCAAAGTCACTCAATGGTGACATCCTCGAAGGATGTTGATGGGTGTGTCAGATCTTTCCAAGGCCCCTCAATGCACACTCTGCTGAGCATCTACCGGTGGACGTCTGGCTGGATAGGAGTGCTCCTGCCCTTGATGGAAGAGGTCAGAGGCTTTCCAATGATTTGTGAGAGGCTGTCCTGCAGTGCAGTCCTTCCAGCTTGGCTATGGCTTGCTTACTTCGGAGCCGGCCACGAGTGCTTTCACAGTCATCCTGTCGTTTCAACTGGCAAACCACAAGGAAACGCTCATATTCACCGCGAGTTTGTAATAATTTGTACTTATTTCTGGTGGGCCAGACAAGTTGGGGAGGAACAAAGCACTCAAGTGGCATCCTGATTATGCTGCCAGCCTTCTGATAAGACCTTTCTTTGGAAGATATCACATGGCCCTGTGGTCTCACTTCTTCAAAGAGACATTCTACCTCATCCATTTCAACTTCCTCTTCCAACTCAGAGTCTTCTGAATCCTCAGGAAGTACAATGGTCAAGGCAGCACTTTTCTTCAACAAATAGACTGTCTTAACATTTGAGAAGCTGCTCAGGTCTTTCAGCTTCCTGTCTTTCATAGTCTTTTTAATCTTTGCACACCTTTTCAAGTTCTCATTATACACCTCCCAATCTCATCATTCACGATCACTTCATTTTTGTCTGCACTTAATTTCCTATATGTGACTGGCTTTTTCCATGACCCCTTGGTTTTGCAGTCTGGTGAGGTCCATTCACCTCTGGAGGGCATTTTCTGGGGGGATTTCTCTACTTGTGCTTCATACCAACACATGTCACACTGGATGCCCTCATCTACTTTGGTAAACTGGGCCAACCAGGTAGGGGAGGACAGGTTCCCCTCACAGTTATTCTCTATCTCACCTTCATCTTCATCTTCATCCTGGTTCCTACTCCCCATCTACTCTGCTCCATTTCTCATGTCATATTGGATACCTTCATCCACTTTGTTGAACTGGGTCAACCAGGTAGGGGAGGAACCGTGCTGCTCATAGCCATTTGTTCTCTACCCCACCTTCATATTCATCTTCATTTTCATCCTGGTTCCTACTCTCCAGCTGCTCTGCTCCATTTCTCATGTCGCACTGCATGCCCTCATCTACTTTGTATAGGGTTGGGAGCAGGGAGGAATAATGACGCCCCTCATGGAGGCTATAAGAGTCACCTCCAGAAGGCATTTGCTAGGGGTATTCCTCCAGTTGCATGCCCTCAGTTACTTTGTTTGGCAGGGGGAAGCAGGGGGCATTGCAAGGGAGGTATCATACCCCTCATAGAGCTTTTCATAATCATCATCATCAAATTCAAAGAGGTCCCTATACTTCCACCATGGAAAAGTGGTCCATTTATACTGCTTTCTAATGAGGGCTCAGTGGATTTCCCAGATTGTGTGTCATAACACTGACCCATGTCACCCTGGGCGGCCTCATCAACTTTGTTGATCTGAGCTAACTAGCTAGGGAAGGGAATACCTCCCTCAGGTAGCTAATGCTACCTACCTCTTTCTTTTCACCCACATTCTCAGGGGAGAATGTATTAGCAGGGATACTGGTCACCCTTCCTAGGTCACGGCTGTTGCTTTCTGAGTGCACATCTCGTTTGTCATTCAAGTTTTCAGCCTGTTGAGGTTCAGTTTCTGTTTCTGTGTCTTTCATTTTCATTTCTTTCCAATAGCCACCATGTTGTCAGAATTGTGCCATGTTATAAAACATAGGAATCATGGGTCTTTGGTTGAGAATTGTGGCCAATGGGGACTGAGGGACGAGGAAGACAGGATACTCATTGAGCACCACAGGATATGGAAAATACAGACTTCCACTTGTGAAACCTGCCCCAGGAACGCATATTGGATTATAGGCAGGATTCCGGTACCAGGGACCCAGGAGAGGCTGCTGGGCCATAGGGTGCACATAAAAGAAAGGTCTGGAGTTACTGCCCTCAAAATTTTCATTGTTTCCTGAAGAGTTCATTTTCCAGGCTGCTCTAGCTTGATGTCTGTGATTGCAAACCTTTATGGTGGTGCACGGGACCTGTGCTGGTCTGACCTTGGTGACAAGAGAGCCTATGGTCTGAACTCTTTATTGGTGCTATATTAAATTTCATTTATTTTTTAGTGCTTTGAACTTATAGCAAACATTATCAGTAGGTTCTGCCATTAATTATAATAAATATCTGAGATAAGTTGAAAGTTTTCTGAAGTATTAATGTGATTGGAGTAATGCAGGTTTTGTTTTTTCTTTTCCATCTTAATATCTATCATTTTATATATTTTTCAGGCATTTTTTTTTACTGGCTAGAAATTCCACTACGATGTCATTGGAAGTGATAATAGTTGTATATTTGCCTTGATATGATTTTCAAGAAAACATTTCTGCCATTTCAATATTAAGAATAATAATTATTGGGTTTTTGGCCTATACAGTGGTGACCCCTCATGTTCAAAACTATGCCTCAGGAAGAGTAAACATTTGGCATTAGATAAGTATCCGCTGAATTGATGAATTAATGGAGTAAAAGATATGAGGAATTAGACGGGTATTATTTCTTATTTATATAAGATTCATACTTATACATGGGCAGGGATAATATTAAAAAGAACATTTCATAATTCTTATGAAAAAGAGACATTTCTTTGTTACTCATTGTATGTTTAATGGTACATATATATAAGCACCAGTTATCATATCTGATCCAGGGGAAAACTGGCAATGCCTCTGACGATTATACAAAGCATGGCTTAAGGCGACTACCACAATTGCAGGCTTCATTTTCCCAGAAAGCTTTTCTGTGGACTATAAGGGCTTAACTAAATGTTAGTAACTTGACAAGCTGCACCTGCAAAAGGAATATTTTATTTCTAAATTACCATTTTGTAGACCCCATAATATTTAATCTTTTAAAGTGCTATGGTGGGGAGAGAGGAAGGTGGCGGAAGAGTAAGACGCGGAGATCGCCTTCCTCCCCACGGATACACCAGAAATACATCTACACGTGGAACAACTCCTACAGAACACCTACTGAAGGCTGGCAGAAGACCTCAGACCTCCCAAAAGGCAAGAAACTCCCCACGTACCTGGGTAGGGCAAAAGAAAAAACAGAGACAAAAGAATAAGGACGGAACCTGCACCAGTGGGAGGGAGCTGTGAAGGAGGAAAAGTTTCCACACACTAGGAAGCCCCTCCGAGGGCGGAGACTGCGGGAGGCGGAGGGGGGAGCTTCGGCACCGCGGAGTAGTGCACAGCGACGGGTGCGGAGGGCAAAGCGGGGAGATTCCCACACAGAGGATCGGTGCCGACCGGCACTCACCAGCCCGAGAGGCTTGTCTGCTCACCCGCCGGGGCGGGTGGGGCTACGAGCTGAGGCTCGGGTTTCGGTTTTGGACGGAGCGCAGGGAGAGGACTGGGGTTGGCGGCTTGAACATAGCCTGAAGGGGTTAGTGCACCACGACTAGCTGGGAGGGAGTTCGGGGAAAAGCCTGCACCTGCCGAAGAGGCAAGAGACTTTTTCTTCCCTCTTTGTTTCCTGGTGTGCGAGGAGAGGGGTTTAAGAGCGCTGCTTAAAGGAACTCCAGAGACGGGCGCGAGCCGCGGCTAAAAGCGCGAACCCCAGAGACGGGCGCGAGCCGCGGCTAAAAGCGCGAACCCCAGAGACGGGCGCGAGCCGCGGCTAAAAGCGCGGACCCCAGAGACGGGCGGGAGACGCTAAGGCTGCTGCTGCCGCCACCAAGGGGCCTGTGTGCGAGCACAGGTCACTCTCCACACCCCTCTTCCGCGGAGCCTGTGCAGCCCGCCACTGCCAGGTTCCCGGGAACCAGGGACAACTTCCCCGGGAGAACGCACGGCGGGCCTCAGGCTGGTGCAACGTCACGCCGGCCTCTGCCGCAACGTCACGCCGCCTCTGACGCCGCAGGCCCGCCCCGCACGCAGTGCCCCTCCTCCCCCCCCCCCACCCCCGGCCTGAGTGAGCCAGAGCCCCCGAATCAGTGGCTCCTTTAACCCCGTCCTGTCTGAGCAAAAAACAGACGCCCTCCAGCGACCTACACGCAGAGGCAGGGCCAAATCCAAAGCTGAGCTCCTGTGAGCTGTGAGAACAAAGAAGAGAAAGGGAAATCTCTCCCAGCAGCCTCAGAAGCAGCGGATTAAAGCTCCACAATCAACTTGATGTACCCTGCATCTGTGGAATACCTGAATAGACAAGGAATGATCCCAAATTGAAGAGGTGGAATTTAGGAGCGAGATCTATGATTTTTTTCCCCTTTTCCTCTTTTTGTGAATGTGTACGTGTATGCTTCTGTGTGAGATCTTGTCTGTATACTCTTGCTTCCACCATTTGTCCTAGGGCTCTATCCGTCCATGGTTTTTTAAAAAAATTTTTTTTCTCAATAATTAATTTTAATTGTAATAACTTTATTATACTTTACCTTCTTTCTTTCTTTCTTTCCTTCCTTCCTTCCCTCCTTTAGACAACGAATCACCCCAAATTGAGGAGGTGGTCTCTGAGAGCAAGATTTATGATTTTTCCCCCTTTACCTCTTTTTGTGAAGGTGTATGTGTATGCTTCTGTGTAAGATTTTCTCTGTATAGCTTTGCTTCCAACATTTGTCCTAAGGTTCTATCCGTCCCTTTTTTTTTTTCTAAATATTTTTTAATTCAATAACTATATTATACTTTATTTTATTTTTACTGTATCTTCTTTCTTTCTGTCTTTTTTCCTTCTTTCCCTCCTTCCTTCCTTCCTTCCTCCCTCCCTCCTTTCTTTCCTTCTTTGCTTCTTTCTTCCTTCCTCCTTTCCTTCTTTCTTTCCTCATACTTCTACTAATTCTCTCTACTTTTTCTCCCTTTTATTCTGAGCCGTGTGGATGATAGGCTCTTGCTGCTCCAGCCAGGAGTCAGGGCTCTGCCTCTGATGTAGGAGAGCCAACTTCAGGACACTGGTCAACAAGAGACCTCCCAGCTCCACATAATATTAAACGGCGGAAATCTCCCAGTGACCTCCATCTTAACACAAGCACCCAGCTTCACTCAACGACCAGCAAGCCACAGTGCTAGACAACCTATGCCAAACAACTAGCAAAACAGGAACACAACCCCACCCATTAGCAGAGAGGCTGCCTAAAATCATAATAAGGCCACAGACACCCCAAAACACACCACCAGACGTGAACCTGCCCACTAAAGAGACAAGATCCAGCCTCATCCACCACAACACAGGCACTAGCCCCCTCCACCAGGAAGCCTACACAACCCACTGAAACAACCTTAGCCACTGGAGACAGACATCAAAAACAACGGGAACTACGAACGTGCAGCCTGCAAAAAGGAGACCCCAAACACAGTAAGATAAGCAAAATGAGAAGACAAAAAAACACACAGCAGATGAAGAAGCAAGATAAAAATGCACCAGACCTAACAAATGAAGAGGAAATAGGCAGCCTACCTGAAAAAGAATTCAGGATAATGATAGTAAGGATGATCCGAAATCTTGGAAGTAGAATGGACAAAATGCAAGAAAAAGGTAACAAGGACCTAGAAGAAATAAAGATGAAACAAGCAATGATGAACAACGCAATAAATGAAATTAAAAGTACTCTAGATGGGATCAATAACAGAATAACTGAGGCAGAAGAACGGATAAGTGACCTGGAAGATAAAATAGTGGAAATAACTACTGCAGAGCAGAATAAAGAAAAAAGAATGAAAAGAACTGAGGACAGTCTCAGAGACCTCTGGGACAACATTAAACGCACCAACATTCAAATTATAGGGGTTCCAGAAGAAGAAGAGAAAAAGAAAGGGACTGAGAAAATATTTGAAGAGATTATAGTTGAAAACTTCCCTAATATGGGAAAGGAAATAGTTAATCAAGTCCAGGAAGCACAAAGAGTCCCATACAGGATAAATACAAGGAGAAATACGCCAAGACACATATTAATCAAACTGTCAAAAATTAAATACAAAGAAAGCATATTAAAAGCAGCAAGGGAAAAACAACAAATAACACACAAGGGAATCCCCATAAGGTTAACAGCTGATCTCTCAGCAGAAACCCTACAAGCCAGAAGGGAGTGGCAGGACATACTGAAAGTGATGAAGGAGAAAAACCTGCAACCAAGACTACTCTACCCAGCAAGGATCTCATTCAGATTTGATGGAGAAACTAAAACCTTTACAGACAAGCAAAAGCTGAGAGAGTTCAGCACCACCAAACCAGCTTTACAACAAATGCTAAAGGAACTTCTCTAGACAAGGAACACAAGAGAAGGAAAAGACCTATAATAACGAACCCAAAACAATATAGAAAATGGGAATAGGAACATACATATCGATAATTACCTTAAATGTAAATGGACTAAATGCTCCCACCAAAAGACACAGATTGGCTGAATGGATACAAAAACAAGATCCTTATATATGCTGTCTACAAGAGACCCACTTCAGACCTAGAGACACATACAGACTGAAAATAAGGGGATGGAAAAAGATATTCCATGCAAATGGAAACCAAAAGAAAGCTGGAGTAGCAATTCTCATATCAGACAAAATAGACTTTAAAATAAGGACTATTACAAGAGACAAAGAAGGACACTACATAATGATCAAGGGATCGATCCAAGAAGAAGATATAACAATTGTAAATATTTATGCACCCAACATAGGAGCACCTCAATACATAAGGCAAATACTAACAGCCATAAAAGGGGAGATCGACAGTAACACATTCATAGTAGGGGACTTTAACACCCCACTTTCACCCACGGACAGATCATCCAAAATGAAAATAAATAAGGAAACACAAGCTTTAAATGATACATTAAACAAGATGGACTTAATTGATATTTATAGGACACTCCATCCAAAAACAACAGAATACACATTTTTCTCAACTGCTCATGGAACATTCTCCAGGATAGATCATATCTTGGGTCACAAATCAAGCCTTGGTAAATTTAAGAAAATTGAAATTGTATCAAGTATCTTTTCTGACCACAACGCCATGAGACTAGATATCAATTACAGGAAAAGATCTGTAAAAAATACAAACACATGGAGGCTAAACAATACACTACTTAATAATGAAGTGATCACTGAAGAAATCAAAGAGGAAATAAAAAAAATACCTAGAAACAATGACAATGGAGACACAACGACCCAAAACCTATGGGATGCAGCAAAAGCAGTTCTAAGGGGGAAGTTTATAGCAATACAAGCCCACCTTAAGAAGCAGGAAACATCTCGAATAAACAACCTAACCTTGCACCTCAAGCAATTAGAGAAAGAAGAACAAAAAAACCCCAAAGCTAGCAGAAGGAAAGAAATCATAAAAATCAGATCAGAAATAAATGAAAAAGAAATGAAGGAAACGATAACAAAGATCAATAAAACTAAAAGCTGGTTCTTTGAGAAGATAAACAAAATAGATAAACCACTAGCCAGACTCATCAAGAAAAAAAGGGAGAAGACTCAAATCAATAGAATTAGAAATGAAAAAGGAGAAGTAACAACTGACACTGCAGAAATAAAAAAAATCATGAGAGATTACTACAAGCAACTCTATGCCAATAAAATGGACAATCTGGAAGAAATGGACAAATTCTTAGAAATGCACAACCTGCCAAGACTGAATCAGGAAGAAATAGAAAATATGAACAGACCAATCACAAGCCCTGAAATTGAAACTGTGATTAAAAATCTTCCAACAAACAAAAGCCCAGGACCAGATGGCTTCACAGGTGTATTCTATCAAACGTTTAGAGAAGAGCTAACACCTATCCTTCTCAAACTCTTCCAAAATATAGCAGAGGGAGGAACACTCCCAAATTCCTTCTACGAGGCCACCATCACCTTGATACCAAAACCAGACAAGGATGTCACAAAGAAAGAAAACTACAGGCCAATATCACTGATGAACATAGATGCAAAAATCCTCAACAAAATACTAGCAAACAGAATCCAACAGCACATTAAAAGGATCATACACCATGATCAAGTGGGGTTTATTCCAGGAATGCAAGGATTCTTCAATATACGTAAATCAATCAACGTGATACACCATATTAACAAATTGAAGGAGAAAAACCATATGATCATCTCAATAGATGCAGAGAAAGCTTTCGACAAAATTCAACACCCATTTATGATAAAAACCCTGCAGAAAGTAGGCATAGAGGGAACTTTCCTCAACATAATAAAGGCCATATATGACAAGCCCACAGCAAACATCATCCTCAATGGTGAAAAACTGAAAGCATTTCCACTAAGATCAGGAACAAGACAAGGTTGCCCACTCTCACCACTCTTATTCAACATAGTTTTGGAAGTTTTAGCCACAGCAATCAGAGAAGAAAAGGAAATAAAAGGAATCCAAATCGGAAAAGAAGAAGTAAAGCTGTCACTGTTTGCAGATGACATGATACTATACATAGAGAATCCTAAAGATGCTACCAGAAAACTACTAGAGCTAATCAATGAATTTGGTAAAGTAGCAGGATACAAAGTTAATGCACAGAAATCTCTGGCATTCCTATATACTAATGATGAAAAATCTGAAAGTGAAATCAAAAAAACACTCCCATTTACCATTGCAACAAAAAGAATAAAATATCTAGGAATAAACCTACCTAAGGAGACGAAAGACCTGTATGCAGAAAATTATAAGACACTGATGAAAGAAATTAAAGATGATACAAATAGATGGAGAGATATACCATGTTCTTAGATTGGAAGAATCAACATTGTGAAAATGACTCTACTACCCAAAGCAATCTACAGATTCAATGCAATCCCTATCAAACAACCACTGGCATTTTTCACAGAACTAGAACAAAAAATTTCAGAATTTGTATGGAAACACAAAAGACCCCGAATAGCCAAAGCAATCTTGAGAACGAAAAAAGGAGCTGGAGGAATCAGGCTCCTTGACTTCAGACTATACTACAAAGCTACAGTAATCAAGACAGTATGGTACTGGCACAAAAACAGAAAGATAGATCAATGGAACAGGATAGAAAGCCCAGAGATAAACCCACACACATATGGACACCTTATCTTTGATAAAGGTGGCAGGAATGTACAGTGGAGAAAGGACAGCCTCTTCAATAAATGGTGCTGGGAAAACTGGACAGGTACATGTAAAAGTATGAGATTAGATCACTCCCTAACACCATACACAAAAATAAGCTCAAAATGGATTAAAGACCTAAATGTAAGGCCAGAAACTATCAAACTCTTAGAGGAAAACATAGGCAGAACACTATGACATAAATCACAGCAAGATCCTTTCTGACCTGCCTCCTAGAGTAATGGAAATAAAAACAAAAATAAACAAATGGGACCTAATGAAACTTCAAAGCTTTTGCACAGCAAAGGAAACCATAATCAAGACCAAAAGACAACCCTCAGAATGGGAGAAAATATTTGCAAATGAAGCAAATGACAAAGGATTAATCTCCAAAATTTACAAGCAGCTCATGCAGCCCAATAACAAAAAAACAAACAACCCAATCCAAAAATGGGCAGAAGACCTAAATAGACATTTCTCCAAAGAAGATATACAGAATGCCAACAAACACATGAAAGAATGCTCAACATCATTAATCATTAGAGAAATGCAAATCAAAACTACAATGAGATATCATCTCACACCCGTCAGAATGGCCATCATCAAAAAATCTAGAAACAATAAATGCTGGAGAGGGTGTGGAGAAAAGGGAACACTCTTGCACTGCTGGTGGGAATGTGAATTGGTTCAGCCACTATGGAGAACAGTATGGAGGTTCCTTAAAAAACTACAAATAGAACTACCATATGACCCAGCAATTCCACTACTGGGCATATACCCTGAGAAAACCAAAATTCAAAAAGAGTCATGTACCAAAATGTTCATTGCAGCTCTATTTACAATAGCCCGGAGATGGAAACAACCTAAGCGCCCATCATCGGATGAATGGATAAAGAAGATGTGGCACATATATACAATGGAATATTACTCAGCCTTAAAAAGAAATGAAATTGAGCTATTTGTAATGAGATGGATAGACCTAGAGTCTGTCATACAGAGTGAAGTAAGTCAGAAAGAAAAAGACAAATACCGTATGCTAACACATATATATGGAATTTAAGAAAAAAATGTCATGAAGAACCTAGGGGTAAGACAGGAATAAAGACGCAGACCTACTGGAGAACGGACTTGAGGATATGGGGAGGGGGAAGGGTGAGCTTTGACAGGGCGAGAGAGAGTCATTGACATATACACACTAACAAACGTAGTAAGGTAGATAGCTAGTGGGAAGCAGCCGCAAGGCACAGGGATATTAGCTCGGTGCTTTGTGACAGCCTGGAGGGGTGGGATAGGGAGAGTGGGAGGGAGGGAGACGCAAGAGGGAAGACATATGGGAACATATGTATATGTATAACTGATTCACTTTGTTATAAAGCAGAAACTAACACACCATTGTAAAGCAATTATACCCCAATAAAGATGTTTAAAATAAATAAAGTGCTATGGTGATTCAGAGTTGATAAAATTGAAATGCATGTTTTCCAGAAGATAGGGACTGAAACCTATTAAGCCAGAAAACCTAGACCATTACTTTTCCTGTACCATCTGAGGTTTGTGATAAACTTGTGACTGATCCTTTTCCTCAGAGATCATTTCTTGTCTCTGTCTGTGTTCAATAAGGTGTAATGTCATTTCCCTGATAATAGGTATTTGTTACTTAGCAACAAGTTCTACTTGTATATGCTACAATTCATGGTTAATATATCTACACATTCTCTCCAAAAATGAATAGTTATGATATTTTAGTTTGAAGTAATACTTAAATTGAACTGAATGTTTTAAAAGTTCAAACAAATTCTGCTAGCAGATCTGCAGAGCTGGAAAAAAAAAGGATGTTAAATCACAAAATAATCTAAACATAAAATAACATAAATATATTCAGTTGGAATAAATATCAGTATCTCCAGTCTATGTTGGCTTTAAAACTTTAAGCTGAATAAAAGTCAAAATAATCAAAGCACAATTTTTTTTTAGGAAATGAACTTCATTTTAGCAGATTTCTTCAATTGAGAAATTCAACTTGAACTGTAAATTTAGAATGACTAAATACTAATGACACTATTTGAAAGTTGAATGTGATCTAAGACCATCTCAATAATATGAGAATATTTCTCAATAATATGAGAATATTTGTTAGGAAAGTAGAATTTTCTGGCACTGTGTTTTGTGTGACATTGTATGCATTTTGGCTCAGAAATAAAATAACATATCATACGATAAACTAGAACCATCTACAAACTGAACTGTCAAAAAAGAAATAAGGTTGATTCAGAGCAAGTTAAGTTCCCATTACTGTAAAGAATTAATTAAAAACTGGTTGATATTTTGAGAAAAATCCAAATAGGAAAATCATGCATTGCTAAAGAGTGTTACAAATTAAATACAGTTAATCCTGATTTTTCAAATTAAAAAATAACAATAATGTAAAACCTGCAGCCATTACATTATTTCCCCCAAAAGTAATTCTCATTAGTTTTTTATAGAAGATGAAGGATATGAATTACCATTTAAATTTTTTAACAGTGCAACTTTACTTTTTTGAAACATCAATGGTTAAATGTTAAGTACTGTATTTTGCTAGTCATGTAAGAGAGGATACTAAAATTATTGATGTGAAATACCATCTTGTCAACATACCCATTTGATATTTAAATTAGAAAATTATGATTCATAAGCTTCTGGACTGTCATGAACTCTTCAAAAAATATATTTAAAGCTAAGATCCTAACCAAGGAAATTGGACACATATAAATGTGGTTTTAAATTGAGTTTCAGTATTTACATTGCAGAAGTCTAATAATATACAATATGTAATGAAAAAGTATTATAATGTCATTGACATAAAAAAACTATTAATCTTGCTTTTCTGATGTAATGATGACTTGAGTATTCAATCTGCTATTTTTCTGCCAATAATATATTTTTAAAATGGAATAAGGAAAGAAAAAGTTATTTAGTTTCTTATTTTTCATATCGTTAAGCACCATTCACGAGATTTCCTTTAAGCAGAAAGAAGTCAAATTTTTATACAGTACAATGATTTAAAGTAAAATTCTGTGCACTTAAGAGTATTTTTTTTTTTGGACCTCTGTTAAAAATGTCAGGGGATGGATGTGAGGAATAAAATTTGAAAAATGTTAATATTTGATATATTGAAGCTTAGAAGAAAAATCAATTTCCATTTCAAAATTAGAAAAAAAAATTCCATTTCTTATCCTATAATCCTACTCTTGTCACAATTTTAACTTCTAGCAGTTATCACCAGAATGTTTAAATCATTTTTAGTGTGCACTAATATAACTTACCACTATATCCTTTAATTTCTGTGCCTAGATACAGTTTATTTGACTATTATTTGCAAATTAATTATAACACAATATCATTCTTTGTGGTTGTCATTTAGTTATCTTCTTTTCTTTTTAATTTTAGAAACAAAGAAAAAAGGATGTGTTAAGGAATTCCTTTTTCACTAGAACTACTTCATATCTTGTTTTTTCTTCATTTTAGTTTTTTCATATTTATGTAAAACTTACTAAATTATAGCTCTTTATTATTATTATATTTTTAAAATTAATGTTATATTTCATTTTATTTATTTTTTGGTAGTTTTATTTAGATACTGGGTATTTTAAAATTTTTGGCAAAACACACACAGCATAAAATTTACCATCTTAATTATTTTTAATGTACAGTTCAGTGGCAGTAAGTTCATTTATGTTGTTGTGCAAATATTACCACCATCCATCTTCAGAACTTTATCATTATCTGGAACAGAAACTCTGTGCCCATTAAACACTAACACCCCATTCCTTCATGGCCAAATCCTCTGGCAACCACCTCCCTACTTTCTGTATCTATGAATTTAACTATTGAAAATGTGAATTAATAATTTTATGTAATTTATGTTCATCTCCCTCATCCCCTACACGTGGGAGTGGGAACACAACTGGATTTCTCTAATCGCTCCACACAGATGTGCTTCATTCTTAGCACCTGCAATGCCTGGCCCATGATGAGGGTGGACAAAACTGGGAGTCAGTTTATTCTTGCATTTCAAAAATATTCTCTGAACGTCAGCAGAATCCAGGTGATGTGATTGGTGCTGGAGACCCATCTGGGGAGAAGACAGCTATGTCCTTTTGGAGCTGAGATTTTGAGCCTCCAGCTTCCGGATTTTCTAAGCCAGTGGTCCACATATGTGCTCCTTGGTCCAGCAGTAAAAGCCTCAGCTTATTTACAGAAACTGTGAGACATTCCTGTGTGGCTTTGAAGAACACAGTACAGTTGTGAAAAGAAGGGTTGGCTTCATCTATCCTCAGCGCTTAGATCTACAAGGCCAGTGGGCACCACCGATACAGGGGACATGATACTGCCCCCGTGTGAACTTCCCACAGTGATCAAGTTGGGTTTCTTCAGTGGCTTTTTGTTTTGTTTTGCTTTGTTTTTACCACATAGTGATTTGATATTTCTGTACATTAATGAAATGATCACCATGATAAGTCACCATCTGTCAGCATACAAAATTATTACAATATTATTGACTATATTCCCTTTACTGTACATTACTTCCCTATGACATTTATTTCATAACTGGAAGTTTGTACCTCTTAATCCCCTTCCTCTATTTCACTCTTCCCCCTACCCTCTCCCCTCTGACAGCCACCAGATTGTTTTCTGTATCTATGAGTCTGTTTCTGTTTTGTTATTTTTTTGTCCATTTGTTTTGTTTTTTGGATTCTACATATAAGTGAAATCATATGTTTTTCATTTTTCTGTCTGACTTATTTCACTTAGCATAATACTCTCTAGGTCCATCCATATTGTCACAAATGGGAAGATATTCTTTTTTATGGCTGAAAAATATTCCATTGTATATGTACCATTAATCTTCATCAATTATCCATTCATCTATTGATGGACACTTAGGTTGCTTCCATATCTTAACTATTGTAAATAATGCTGTGATGAACACTTTGGTACATATATCTTTTCAAAATAGTATATTACTTTTCTTCAGTAAATACCCAGAAATGAAATTGCTGGGTCATATGGCAGCTATATTTTTAATTTTTTGAGAAAACTCTATATTGTCTTCCATTGTGGCTGCACCAATTTACATTCCCAACAATGCACAAGGGCTCCCTTCTTTTCTACATCCTTGTAAATACTTGTTATTTGTTGTTTTTTGATGATATCCATTCTGAAGTGTGTTAGTTGATACCTCATTGTGGTTTTGATTTGCATTTCCATGATGAGTATTGATGTTGAGCATCTTTTCATGTTCCTGTTGGTCATGTGTATATCTTCTTTGGAAAAAAATGTCTATTCAGGTCCTCTGCTCATTTTTTAATTAGATTGTTTGTTATTTTGATATTGAGTTGTATTAGTTCTTTATATATTTTTGATATTAATCCCTTATCAGGCATATCATTTGCAAATATCTTCTCCGATTCAGCAGGTTGTTTTTTGGTTTTGTTCATGGTTTCTTTCACTGTACAAAGCTTTTTCAAGTCTTTAATCCATTTTAAGTTTATTTTTTATACAGTGTAAGAATGTGGTCTGGTTTCATTCTTTGGCATGTATCTACCCAGTTTACCCAAGACCATTTATTAAAGAGACACTCTTTTCCCCACTGTATATTCTTGCCTCCTTTATCATGGATTAATTGACCATAAAAGTGTAGATTTCTTTCTAAACTCTCTTTCTGTTCCATTGATATATGTGTCTGTTTTTGTGCTAGTACACTGCTGTTTTGATTACTATAGTTCTGCAGTAATTTTTTGAAATCTGGAAGTGTGATACCTCTAGCACTGCTCTTTTCCAAGATTGTTTTGGCTATTCAAGGCCTTTTGTGGTTCTATACAAATTTTAGGATAATTTGCTCTAATTCTGTTAAAAATGTCATGGGTATTTTGACAGGGATTGAACTAAATCAGTAGATTTCTTTAGGTAGTATGCACATTTTAAACAATATTAATTATTCCAATCCATGAGCATAGTATATCCTTCCTTTTTTTTCTTTGTAGACTTTGATTTTTTCTTCATGAACGTCTTATAGGTTTCAGAGTACAAGCCTTTCTCACCTCCTTAATTAAATTTATCACCAGGGTTTTATTCTTTTTGATGCAATTGTAAATGGGATTGCTATCCTAATTTCTCTTTCTGATAGTTTGTTGGTAGTGTACAGAAATGCAACAGATTTCTGTATATTAGTTTTTTATCCTGCAACTTTCCTGAATAAACTTATTTGTTCTAAAAGTTTTTTGGTGGAGTCTTTAGGGCTTTATTTATATAGTATCACGTCATCTGCAAATAGTGACATTTTTACTTCTTTATTTCCATTTTGGATACCTTTTATCTCTTTTTCCTGTCTTATCGCTATGACTAGGACTTATACACTGTTGAATAAAGGTGGCAAGAGCGGGCATTCTTGTCTTGTTTGTGATCCGAAAGGAAACGCTTTCAGCCTTCCACCTTTGAGTAAGATGTTTTTGATGTATGACCTCTATTATGTTCCCTCTACTCTTGAGAGTTTTTATCATAAAGTATGTTGAATTTTTTTCAAATGCTTTTTCTGTATCTATTGAAATTATCATATGATTCTTATTTTCCATTTTGTTAATGTGATATTATCATGTTCATTGATTTGTGAATATTGAACCCTCCTTGCATCCTTGTAATAAATCCCACTGGATCATGATGTATGATACTTTTAATATATTGTTGAATTAATTTGCTAATATTTTGTTGAGGATTTTTGCATCTATATTCATCAGAGATATTGATTTGTAATTTTCTTTTTTTTGTAGTGTCTTTGTCTGGTTTTCATATCAAGGTAATGCTGGCCTTGTACAATAAGTTTGGAGATGTTTTTTCCTCTTCAGTTTTTTAAAATAGCTCAAGAAGGATAGGTGTGAACTTTTCTTTAAACGTTTGGTAGAATTCACAAGTGAAGAATTTTGGGCTTAGACTTTTGTTTGTTGGGAGTTTTATGATTACTGATTCAATTTCATTACTAGTTATCAATTTGTTCAGTCTTCTATTTCTTCCTAATTCAGTCTTGGAAGATTGTATGTTTCTAGGAATTTATTCATTTCTTCTAGGGTGTCTAGTTTGTTGGCATATAATTTTTCATAATAGGCTTTTATGATTCTTTGTATTTCTGAGATATTGGTTGTAATATCTCCTTTTTCATTTCTGAATTTATATTTAGCCTTTTTCTCTTTTTTTCTTGATAAGTCTGGCTAAAGGTTTATCTATTTTGTTTATCTTTTCAAAGAGCCAGTTCTTAGTTTCATTAATCTTTACTATTTTTTAAATCTCTATTTCATTTATTTATAATTTATTTCCTCTATGATCTTTATTATTTTTATTCTTCTACTATCTTTGGGCTTTGTTTTTTCTTCTTTTACTAGTGCCTTTAGGTGTAAAGTTAAATTGTTTAGTTGGATTTTTTCTTGTTTCTTGAAGTAGGTCTGTATCACTATGAACTTCCCTCTTAGAATTGCTTTTGCTGTATCCCATAGATTTTGGAAAGTTATACTTCCATTTTCATTTGTTTCTAAGTATTCTTTATTTCTTCTTTGATTTCTTCATTGACCTATTGATTGTTTAGTAGCATGTTGTTCAGTCTCCATGTATTCCTATATCTTCCAGTTTTCTCCCTGTAATTGATTCTAGTTTCATAACATTGTGATCATTTTTCTCCTGAGTTTGATGGACATTTTTATTACTATTACCTTGACCTCTTTGTATAATAAATTACTTATCTCCAATTCATTGAGTTGTTTTTTTTTTTCTGGCATTTTTCTTGTTCTTTCAATTCAAATGTATTTCTCTGTCTCCTCATTTTGACTTTCTGTGTGTGCTTCTATGAATTAGGCAAAACAATTACTTTTCCTGGTCTTGAAGGTGTGGCCTTGTGTAAGAGCATCCTCTGTGTAGACTGTATGTGCCGGGTGGTTTTGGCAGACTGGCAGGAGCTGGAGCAGGTGCTGCCTAGGGGTCCTGAGATGCACTGCTTCGGGACTACCTTGATAGGATGGCTGGATCTGGGGTAGGCGTGGGCCAAGGCATCCTGGGACACTCCATGCCATGCTTTTTGGATGGCTGAAACTGCAGCAGGTGCAGGTTGGGGAGTCCCAGGAAATGCCACACTGGCCGCCTTGGTGGGACAGATGGAGCTGGTGCCCTCAGAGATTCCCGGGAGTGCCATGCCGGAGATGCCTTGGCAGAATGTTTGGAGCTGGAGTGCGTGCATGGGGGCCTCTCTGGGGAGACAGTTATAGCTGGTGTGGGTCAGGGGTGTGGAGCATACTGGGACAGGCTTGGCTGCCGTCTAGAGTACCTGTATTGTGTTACCGTCCATGCTATCATGTAGGCAAAAATGGCACTTTTAGGTGCCTCTGACCCTGGAGAGATTTCCAGCAATTTCCCACCTATTTGGCAGATGCTCTAGGGTTAGTAAATAGATTTCCTTTATGTATAGCCTAGGTGCCCTTTAAACCACTGTTGTTGTTGTTGTTGTTGTTTTCTGTGCAAATGAGTCTATGCAGGATCCCCTCAGTGATGTCCCTTTCCACTTCAGGTTGAGAGGTTGGGGGTGGGGTTCCAGCCAATACCATATCTCCATATCTGTTACCTGTCTTTCTGTGATCCCTCTGTTTGCTGTGCAGAAGCTGTTCAATTAGCCCTCAGTTCTTTTTCAGGAGAAATTGCTCTATATGTAGGTACAGATTCAGTGTGTCCACATGGGGAGGGGAGTTCAGGATCGGTCCACTGCCTTGGACCCCTACCACACTTATTATAGCATTTTAATTAAACATGCTAGGTAACATTCAATTTGTTATAATTGATTTACTGGCTTTCATAATTATAATAATTTAAATGTTACATATTATAATTAGTCTGGTATATGAAGAAACTTTTTCTCTGAGGGACAAATTTATTTTACCAAAAACAAGTTGTGTAAATATATCCTATGTGTTTAGCATATTAAAAATATATGAAACATCTAAAGAGCTCATTTTCTCAAGAGTTAGGAACGTAGAAGACACTACTACAGAGTCCTGGGTATTTTACCAGGCTGCTAAGTTAATAACCTATGGTTTTAACTGATAGTTAAGTTTTTGGAAAGAACCCTAACTATCCTTTATAATACCAGTATTTTACTCTCTGGTGAATATTGGTACAAATAAATTTATTATACACTCTCTTTAAAGTGAACCATGCACTGTTTTTCTTTTATGTCGATGAACCTTATTGGGAAATTTACATATACTCTTGTCTTCTTTGAACTACCTTTCACTATAAATTTTTTTTGTCTTATCAAGCGGCACCAAGTTCGTCCCTTGAATAAAAAAGATGTTGCTATGCTGCAAGTTCTCCCCTATTTATGCAAAGTAGCTGTTAGTGGTTATAGGGTTTGCACATTGTGTTCTCTCTTGTCTGAGGATTTTAATTAAACCATCCAATCTTTCACTGATGCATATTATATTGGACAGCCACCATGTATCCACACAACCTAGCTGCTAGAGATATGATGATAAATAAGGTAAAAATTGCCCTTTCTTCATGCAACAGATGAACTCTGCAGTCATAGAACAGAGTGAAGCTAACTGCCTCTGTCTGTTGGAGATTGGGAAGGATATGGGGATCCAATACTGAATCTTAGATTTGGATGCTATTCCTACTCAGCTAACCAACCAGAGATTCCAAATCAGATAATAGGCCTGGATTTTTATTTTGTTTTTACAATTTCTCTTTTTATTCTCATTGGTTTCCTGTTAAGATTCAAGGGCTTGAGGATTTGACTCCTATTTATATTTATTTAAATTGAAAGAATCATAAAAGTTATTACCAGATGGTCATGTTTCCTTAACACTATGTTGACTTCACTCTCAGTAGCACTAATATCATGAACTTGATGAGCTATTGTAAATTTCTCCAGTATTTAGAACTCAGATATTCCACAGCAGGTCACATATTTCACTGCTTGGTATTTGAGCCTCACAGCTTGGTGTTTCTGAAATTGCTCTGCTTGCATCCCTCAAACATCAAATTTAATGATAGGCACGAAGGAGCTTCACATGCTTCATACATGCAGTGTCTTCCACTATCTGTTCCCCTCCATACAAACACTGCTTCTGATTACTGAGTGGCAAACATTTGATTTAAGTAGTATGGTTTTCTACTTATATAAGATTACTTGGCCTGTTCTTTTACCTTGGAATTTATTTTTCATTCAGCTATATGTGACTTTTTCCAAACAATATATATTTTTATTAAGTTGTTTCTGACAATATTTCAATGTCATAATTAAAGGTATTGAGCTTGTGTAATGTAGTAATTTAAAGAGAAAAAATAGGAATGAAATACTGGCAGCTGTGCTAATCCAGGAGACCATCACTACACAGCATGACATAGTCTCCAGTTCAGCAACCAGAAGCTTGTTAAGATCATCAGAAATTGAAACTGAAATAATTTATTTCATTTGACATTTATAGATTGAAATTAAAATATAAATGAATTAGATACATTATAGATAATTAGTTTTCAAAACTCCACTTAACTTAGATGTCAGATTTGTAGTGAAAATTTCATATCAAATATTATTTTCTGACTTTCCATGATGAACAGATGGTCCCCACTCAAAGAGAGAGAGAAAGGAAAAGAAAAAAAAAAACACTCTAAAAGCATAGAGCCAATTTGAAATATCTTTTAGCCTTAAATTTAAATAAATGATGGGCCAACATCATTTAAACATGTCTGGCTCCCAAGCCATGATGGCCTAAGAGTGCCACAGAGGCCTTCCTAATCTTGAATTGTCATCTGAGGTTTAGGATCTCAAACATATTTCAAGTATATAAAAACACTTGAATTAAAACTTTTGGCAATGATTCAAGATAATATAATTATTAATAATTATCTATTAATCTTCTTCAAAAATATTCACAGGAAGAGTCAGCAAATTTAAAATGTTCAGTTAATATTGTAATCATTTACAATTATATGAAACATATTTAACTGAAAGTGTGGTATAATACTTCTATACCAAGATTTCTACAGATAAGCTTTATTAGTTATATCAATACAATGAAAGTAAATGAGATAACAATTAGTCATCTTCCTCCCTCTGGACTATTTTAAATCTCCATGAGCAGCCAACCAGGAATGTGTGCAGGTGCTTACTTTACCTTGGAATGCTTTTGTCTAATTATATATTTATAGAACACAGGCCCTCAATTTAATATTTAAAGCTTTAAAAAAAATAGATGAATGACCACCATCATAAAACCCTGATGTACTTATTTTGGTTTGAGCTTTTGGAAGTTTTAAAAAAAAATTATATTTACAGTTTATTCTAATGAATTGATAGAACTGAGAATCACTTTATTGATTAATTACATTTCAATGTCTTCTTTTCAGTTTGTCAACTTAGATATAAAAAATATATACCTTCCTCCAAAATGATTTTGTTGGAAATGAGATAAAGTTTTTAGGGCAAAAGCAATAATAAATGGTGTTTGGGAAAATTTTTTCAAAAATAATTGAAATTTGTTGTGCCTCACTTAAAGTAATATACAAAGGATTGAATTTTCCGATAATGAATTTTCATTAAATATAGTGGATATAATATTTGCATTTGTTTTTATTCCTTCCTGAACCCCATAAGAATAGCAATAAAGAAAATAAAACTGAAGTGATGTCAACATAAATTGTGATGTTGAAAATTAGATGAGAAATCCTAAATGATTTATGTTTTAGCTTTCTTCATTTGGTTAAATACCCTCAAAGGAGGAACCAACAAAAACCAAAATAATTTATAATACAGTTTCTCAGAAAGTTTCAGAAATTAGAGACATTAGTTATCTCTGAAGGCCAAGGTTTTGGTGGAGCTGAAAACAGAAGAATTTGACTGAAATCTAAAAAAAAAAATGTAGTGAGATTCCTTGATTCCATTCCTCTACCTGCACAGCCAGCAAATGACTCTCTCATACTTAGGCAGAAGACAGAGGTTTTGCTGTTTGGAAAGGTTGATACAGATGATCTCTAAAATCAACTCTGGGCAGATATGACCCTCACTCATTGAGAGATGAAAGTGGATATTTGGATATTATAGAATGAAACTAGAAGCTACTAGATTAGCCCTACTTTTTCCTTTCACCCATATCAAGATATTGGATCATTTTCACTGGGCTAATTTCCTGACTCAGAAAGAAATTCCTATGGATATTTGGAAGCTCCCAAAAGACACAGCCAGGTTCCCATTCAAACATCAATAAAAAGATCGAACAGTTCACCAGCTCCACCAGTTTATACAGAACGTCTTCTCAGTTTTAAATTGATTCACTATTAAATATGGGAAGATAACCAATAATCAGATAACCTTTGAAAGGAGGTTCTAAGATGAAAGAGAAAGAACAAGATATATAAAGAGATGAAAAATAGATCATATAAAACTGGAACATGCAAGAAATGGAAGAGAATATAAAAAGAGAACTAAAATCACCACAATGAATATACAAAGATAATGAAAATAAATTATATTTGTGAGTCAAAGATAGAATGTCCCTTAAAAAAAAGTGAAATTCAAAAGTAAAGAAGACTCAATAGATGCAGAGAAGGCTTTCAACAAAATTCAACACCTATTATGAATAAAACCCTGCAGAAAGTAGGCAAAGAGGGAACTTTCCTCAACATAATAAAGGTAATATATGACAAACCCACAGCCAACATCGTCCCCAATGGTAAAAAACTGAAACCATTTTCACTAAGATCAGGAAAAAGACAAGGTTGTGCACTCTCACCACTATTATTCACCATGGTTTTGGAAGTTTTAGCCACAGCAATCAGAGAAGAAAAAGAAATAAAAGGAATCCAAATCAGAAAAGAGAAAGTAAAGCTGTCACTGTTTGCAGATGACATGATACTATGCATAGAGAATCCTAAAGATGCTACCAGAAAACTACGAGAGCTAATCAATGAATCTGGTAAAGTAACAGGATACAAAATTAATGCACAGAAATCTCTTGCATTCCTATACACTAATGATAAAAAATCTGAAAGTGAAATCAAGAAAACACTCCCATTTACCACTGCAACAAAAAGAATAAAATACATAGGAATAAACCTACATAAGGAGACAAAAGACATGTATGCAGAAAATTATAAGACACTGATGAAAGAAATTAAAGATGATACAAATAGATGGAGAGATATACCATGTTCTTAGATTGGAAGAATCAACATTGTGAAAATGACTGTACTACCTAAAGCAATCTACAGATTCAATGCAATCCCTATCAAACTACCACTGGCATTTTTCACAGAACTAGAACAAAAAATTTCACAATTTGTATGGAAACACAAAAGACCCTGAATAACCAAAGCACTCTTGAGAAAGAAGAACGGAACTGGAGGAATCAGGCTCCATGACTTCAGACTATACTACAGAGCTACAGTAATCAAGACAGTATGGTCTGGCACAAAAACAGAAATATAGTTAAATGGAACAGGAAAGAAAGCCCTATGGTCACCTTATCTTTGAGAAATGAGGCAAGAATATACAGTGGAGAAAAGACAGCCTCTTCAATAAGTGGTTCTGGGAAAACTGGACAGGTAAATGTAAAAGATTGAAATTAGAACACTCCCTAACACCATACACAAAAATAAACTCAAAATGGATTAAAGACCTAAATATAAGGCCAGACACTATAAAACTCTTAGAGGAAAACATAGGCAGAACACTCTATGATATAAATCACAGCAAGATCCTTTTTGACCCGCCTTCTAAAGAAATGGAAATAAAAACAGAAATACACAAATGGGACCTAATGAAACTTAAAAGCTTTTGCACAGCAAAGGAAACCGTAGACAAGATGAAAAGACAACCCTCAGAATGGGAGAAAATAGTTGCAAATGAAGCAACTGACAAAGGATTAATCTCCAAAATTTACAAGCAGCTCAATATCAAAAAAACAAACAACCCAATCCAAAAATGGGCAGAAGACCTAAATAGACACATCTCCAAAAAAGATATACAGATTGCCAACAAACACATGAAAGAATGCACAACATCATTAATCATTAGAGAAATGCAAATCAAAAGTGCAATGATATAACATCTCACACCAGTCAGAATGGCCATTATCAAAAAGTCTACAAACAATAAATGCTGGATAGGGTGTGGAAAAAATGGAACCCTCTTGCACTGTTGGTGGGAATGTAAATTGATACAGCCACTATGGAGAACAGTATGGAGGTTCCTTAAAAATCTAAAAATAGAACTACCATATGACCCAGCAATCCCACTACTGGGCATATACCCTGAGAAAACCATAATTCAAAAAGAGTCAAGTACCAAAATGTTCATTGCAGCTCTATTTACAATATCCAGGACATGTAAGCAACCTAAGTGTCCATCAACAGATGAATGTATAAAGAAGATGTGGCACATATATACAATGGACTATTGAGTTATTTGTAGTGAGGTTGATGAACCTAGAGTCTGTCATACACAGTGAAGTAAGTCAGAAAGAGAAAAACAAATACCATATGCTAACACATATATATGGAATCTAAAAAAAAAAAAAAGGTCATGAAAAACCTATGAGCAAGATGGGAATAAAGACACAGACCTACTAGAGAATGCGCTTGAGGATATGGGGAGGGGGAAGAGTAAGCTGGGACAAAGTGAGAGAGTGGCATGGACATATATATACTACCAAACGTAAAATAGATAGCCAGTGGGAAGAAGCCGCAGAGCACAGGGAGGTCAGGTCAGTGCTTTGTGACTGCCTGGAGAGGTGGGATAGGGAGAATGGGAGGGAGGGAGATGCAAGAGGGAAGAGATATGGGGACATATGTGTATGTATAACTGATTCACTTTGTTTTAAAGCAGAAACTAACACACCATTGTAAAGCAATTATACTCCAATAAAGATGTTTAAAAAAATTTAAAAATAAAAGACAAATCCCCAATTATAGTTAAAAAAAAGGAACGAAGAGATTCTTGGATATTAAGAATATTACTACTCCAACAAAAATTTAAAATAAATGTTACACAATAAAATTTAGGACATATAGGAGAAAGTAGGTAGTGATGCAGAGTTTTAAAACAATAGAGGATGGTAAGTAAAATTAAAAGAGTTTATCAGGACACTTCATAGGGGACTTATATGTGTACCAGAAATAGAGAATAAAGTAAAAATAGGGATGAAATGTGCAAGAAAAAATTTTAAGAAACGAAATATATGACTTTTATAGAAAGAAAGTGTTCAATGAAAGCTGAACATAGTTTATGAACAAAGAAATAAGACCAAGGCATGTCACTGTGATATTACAGAAAACTTGGAAATAAGTGACAATGTTAAAAATTCCAGTGGGTAAAAAATATGATCACGTACATCAAAAATCAGAATAACACTGTGTATAAATAGCAAAAAAAAGCACAAAAGCAGTGTTGTCCAAATAATGAGAGTAAATAGTTTCCATCCTGGAATTCTATACCCAGATAAGCCATCAATAGCTTTTTATATGCTTCTGCCTATACCATTATACATTGTTTCCTGTTTGAAACATAAAATTCAAGGATCTTTAAAAATGTTTATTGATTATATATTACTTTGAATCTACCAAAAAATGCATCATATGCTACTATTTTTTTTTCCTGTTAATCTCCTAAGCATTCCTTAACACCAATCTTTGCCTCACCTCCTTATGGCAGTGATCTCTAATATAATGATGGATGGTTCTCACATAGTTTATTGTTCACATTTCTATTACTATGTTTTCACATTACTTTGTAATTTTTAAAAAATATCAGTCTCTTCTGACTGACATAATTACCTTAAAGTAAGAAATATGTGTTTGTTTAATCATCACCAGAACCTAAGACAATGCCTATTGCATAGATTACAGTCAAACAAGTATTGAAGGGAGGTGTACAAAGGCTTGAAGTTTTAAATGCATTAACAGAGAAAAAGAGAGCTTTCTATGGATGGAGGAAAGTTTCTTCATAGACTTATTTAGTTATTTTAGAATCCAGGTAAAAATCTAGCTTGTTGATTCTATTGGTATCATTTTAAAGAAAAAAGAGTAATGACAAACAATTACCTGCAGGAAATGGAGCTCCATGTTCCTACTAAAATCAACGAGTTGAGTCCCAAATTTTAGAATAAATAGTATTGTTCATTCACTTAAAAGTATAATGAATAAATTATCTTGGAAAGGAATTAAAACCTGGGCTAACGTTTGTTTTCAGCTTTACGTACTCCAGAGCTGGTAGGGGATTGGAGAAAACAAACGGCAGCACATAAAGATTTCAACACAGCAAAATTTTAGCGTATCTATGACATTCGTAGAAGTCATAAGTGCTGCTTTGAGAAAAGAACATTTTGCTAAGCTATTAGCAGCATTATAAAAGCATCAGCCAGCATACAATCTGATAACCAGGAGAAGGACAATCCTGCTATTGAACTGAGAAAATGTGGAGGGCTTCTGGAAACACACACACACAAACACACTCACAAGTGCATCCATATTATCGAGACATTCATGTCATTATTTCAATGATAGCAGTTTGGAATTTTAGGAGAGATTTACCAGTATACTAGGTACCAGAGTATATTATACTACATTTTGCCAAAAGACTTAATAGCTTATTTGTTTAAACATTGCCTAAGCTTTAATATTTCAAGTTGTGAAAAACAGAGGAGCAATCTGTAATAAAATGAAGGATTCTCTCTTCATTCTCTCTCTTACAGTATTAACTCTATTGGAGTAATTAAGTTGATGGCTCCTTTTTATAAAAAACTGATAATAGCAAAACAATAGAACAATAATTATCAAAATGTTAATAAATTAAATATATATATATATAATGTTTGTATAATTTATCAACAAATATTTATTTAGTCCCTAGTTTGTGAAACAAAAATATATACGACATTTGATTTTGAATCTTGATTTTTACAAGTTACCAAAAGTTGGAGTTTGTGGATATCTAAAATATTGTGTAGAAATGGAAATGGGGTTGTAGTGGGAGGGTGGTAACAGCCAGTCTCAAATAAATTAATCAGACTTTGGAAATAATATTTTGCTACAAACTATTCTGATGGTGATATTTCTGTTAAAAGACACTGTAAAAAGAGCTAGTGAAGAGCTGCTGTCTGACTGCCAAGTCAAGAAAGAAAAGATTCATCTAAATTATCAGCTCAATAAAGACTTGCTTGAGTATGCATAAGTTTTAGTCTACAGGACAAGAGAGAACTATATATAGCAATCCCATATTGATCTAACTGTAACTAAATCTGCAGCCTCTGCTCATCTTGCTAGTTGGTTGTTCCATTTTTGTGATGTTTAGAGCTACTCTTAATCTTTCATGAGATAATGTAACAATCACACCCAAATTTAGGTGATGGATAGGTAACCTGGGGAAAACTGTGAAGGATGGGATGTTGATTATCACCACTGTTTCTCCATCAGCTGCTGAATGCTGATGTTGATGTTTATTTCTCATTGGTTAGGCAGTCAGTCCTGGGCAAACTCAGTAATGCTTTTCATAGCAGAGCCAGCTAAACTAAGAAGAAACGATTCTAGTATTAAAAGAGAAATACAGTGAAGCAAAGACAAGAGGCGGCTGGAGAAATACAGAACCCAAACAACAGTGATCCACTCCATGTAGCTCAGTAAGGAGCAGATCATCTCCAGCACAATACATATGAGGTAACATATTTCCATTTTGTATAAAGTATTTTAAGTTTGATCATTCTCACTTGCAATTGCTACTGAATCCAGGTCTATCTATGATAATATTCATATGTTTTAATGTGGGAGAATGATCAGAGAAAAGTAATTTCTATTACTGCAAATGAACTTTATTGCTGATTGATAGTTGAGAAGCAATATTTTGTTTTTTTATAATATTAGTATCAAATTCAGAATCAAACAATGTTTTTTACAAATTTAAATTTTGGTAACATGATAAAAAATCCTGGAAAGAGGACTTTTACTTATAGCTATGAAGGAATGGTCATCTTAGAACAATTTTAAAAGCCATAAAATTTAAGAAAATTCATACAGTGGATGTTAAAACATCAGGTATTAGAACCTAAGATTCTAGATAGTGGAGAATTGTAGCAATGTGAGGAGACTGCAGCTGCATTTTCCCTGAGTACACTTGACAATTACGGGCACAGAGCAAGAGGGTAGGTATCTAGGCTTTAGTCCAGCTGGCAAGGGACTACTTCTGAGAGACAGAAAAACCAGTTCTGAAAAGTGGAACTTTGTTGTTGGCAGTCTTAGCTTGCCACAGAGACAAAGATTATGAGATCCCTACTTGCCAGGAGGATGGTAAATGTCAACAAACCAAGATTTCACCTTTATATCACTGGAGAGCTATAATTTAGGTAAACAAAGATCTGGTAAAACTGCAAACCACTCTCAATTCATTCAGTTCAGTCTCTAATTGAATTATAGCTATTATCCCCCATTTTAGCTGTCTAGCAGAGGAAATGGTGAACCTCTCTAGAGAAAGATATCAAGACCAGCCTCTACAATTTGTTAGATACTCAGAGTTCAAACAAAAATTACTAAATATGTCCAGAAATAGGAAAATATCATTCAAAATCAAGTTTAAAAAATTAAACAACAGACACATGGGGTAGAGAAAAGAGAAAATAAGGTTGGAGAGATTCATCACCAAAGTACATTTTATGAAGTAATACTAGAGATAAAGAGGAACTTAACAGATTGATAAAATAATCAAACCAACAGGAAGAAATCTCAATCCCAAAAGGGCACATAGCTGTTAGCACTGCCTCAAAATACCCAAAGCAAAATTAGACCCAGCCAATGATAATAGTCAAATCAACAATTGCAATGGAAACTTAAATGCACCTCTTTCAGTAACTGAAAAAAGAAGCAGAAAAAAATTAACAACGGTATAGAAGTTCTGAAAAACATGGTTAACAATTCTCACCCCCTTTTATATATAGAACACAGAAGCCACAGACTATGCATTCTTTGAAATAAATTGCACAAATTTAATTGCCTCAACAAATTTCCAAGAATTAGAATGATCTAGACAACTTCCTGTAGCCAAAATGATGAAATTTGGTTCAAAATGTAATGACTCTTATAAAAATTAAAATAAATAACTTAGAATATTGCAAGGCTTTAGAAATTAAGAAATAAAAACAATCAAATTTAGAAAAATTTTTAACCGAATAATAATGAAAACATTAAATGTCAAAACATCAAGGATTAGAGTTAAAATTGTGCTTAGAGAGACAAACTTGGTAATAGGAATATTAGAAAACTATAAATTAGAAAAATAGATAATTAATGATGTAAGTAAACATCTCATGAAGCTAGAAACATTAATTAAAAGTTAATGCAGCAAAAGGAAGCAATAAAAAAGCAAAAAATATTTAACTAAAAATGGCGTGTAATAAGAATCTACAAAGCTACAATTTTTTAAAATAATAATTTATATTAAAATAATCCAATTTATTTTCTTTGTTCCCGCTGTCCTATGTATTTTTACTGCTTCTTACAGGTTTTATTCTACTGCCCCCCTTTCAACTTTTCAATCTCTCTATATTCATTTAAAGACCACCTATAATATATTCTTTCTTATAAAATAACAAATATAGTCTCTATTTTCCTGAATGGACCATGATTGGTACAGAAGAAAATCCCAAAGCACTTATAGACAAAATATTAATATTATTATGTGTTTAGAAAGGGCACCAGACACAAGGTCAATATCCAAAAATTGATTGCACTTCAGTAAATTAACAAACTAAAAAGGAACAGTTATATCATCTACAATATCATCAAAAACACCAAATAACTGTGAATATAGTATAACAAAATATGAGCTATTTTTCTACACTGAAAACCACAAAAAATTTTTGAGAAAATTCAATAGGGCTAAATAAAAGGAGACCTACAGGTACCATGTTCAAGGATGAGATGACTCAATATTATTAACATCAATCCTTTCCAAATTTATTCACAGAATCAATGAGACATCAATCAAAACTCCAGATGAACATTCTTGTATAAATTGAACAGCTGATTTAAAAACTAATTCCAAAATAACCAGGGGCTAAGATATTTAAGACAATATATAATAAGAAGAACAAATTTAGTTGACTTATTCTATCAGAAATCAAGATCTTTATTCCAAAACAAATCAAGTTATAGCAATTAATAAAATGAAATGATGCACTAACAAAACATTATTAGAATGACCAATGCATATGATTCTCTAGTTTATGACAAAGGCATTACTATAGCACAATAAAGAAAAAAATTTTTTCGATAAATGATTCTGGGTCCACTGTATATCAATATGGGAGAAAATTAATCTCCTTTGCCCCATCACAAATATACAAACATTAATTCCAGGAGGGTTAATTGTTGGAGATAATGAACTTGAGAGAAGAAAAAGAGGTAAAGAAATAATAATATTAATGTAAGACTTTATACTAATTTAAAGACACTATTAAATAAGGGCAATCAATCCAGAGATGAGCAGAAGATATTGGCAACACATGTATTCAAAAGAGTGCTCCTAACTAGAATATATAAAGAGCTTGTAGAAGTCAGTAAGAAAAAGGCAAGCAATTTAATAGAAAAATAAACAAACAGATGACAGTCCAAAAATATGAGTCTGAATTTCAAGTCAACTTGTGAATATTTATTTGCCTTCATTACTCTTCAAGAAAGTGCAGTCAATCACAAGCAGTTACCACCAGACACATACCAGAATAGCACATAATAGAGTGACAAAGAAAAGCAAATTTGGCAAAGCATGCTTGTAAATTTTTGTAATTGTAACACTTGGCTGGTAAGAAATATAAATCGGGAAACCTGTCTGGTGGTACTATTAACTATTAAATCTAAATATTAATATATTCTATGACCCAACAACTCCACCCCTAAGTGAATTATAATCAAATATTGATATAAGCAAAGGAAATGTATACTACTGTTTATCAAAAGACACATACATGGATTTTCATAGCAGCATTATACAAAATAACTAAAACCTAGCAACAACCCAACTGTCCACCAACAGAGAGATGAATAATAAATTGTGGTGTATTTAAAAAATGGAATACACTATAGCACTGAGAAGTAACTATCTGGTATTACATGCAATAATATGGATAAATTTTACAACTATAATATTGAATTCATAAATCCATTCTAATATATGATTCTATTTCTCCACAATTCAAAAACAGACAAAAGTAATATATAAGGCTAGAAGTATATTTATGTCTCTTGGGTGACTAGTAATAGGGAGGGGGCACAAGAGGGTATTTTGAATTGCTGGAAATTCTCTGTTTCTTTATCTATGAGCTGGTTATATTTGCAGGACAGACTATGCACAATTATATATTTTGTACTCTTTCTGTACATACTTCAATGTATTTTCAATGCTATACTTCAATGAAAAATACACATTTAAAAAGTAGTAATTTTGCTTTAGATTATGATGGATCAGACTAATCCTCCCAACAAATATAACTAGAAGAACAGAATGAAATTTACTTGAGAGGTTCCATGCGTGTCAGGCAGAAATTAAAATGTCACCAACTCAAATTAATAAGAAAGCTTGAGAGAGAGAGTTTGAGCTCTATGCTGATTTTCCCTTCAAGGCATTTGCCAATTTTTAACATTCACAGGACTCGTATGAAAATAGTCCAAATGGGAAGTACAGAAAACTGCCTAAGAGAATATGAGAAACAGTTAAAAAAGAAGTCTAACATACCTGAAGTCTTGACAGAGAGAAAGAAAAAGTAATACTTGACTAGATTTTTGGCACAAGTTTTCCAAAACTGACTTAAATAACATGCCACAGATTCAAGAAAGTATATGAATACCAGACAGGGTAAAATAAAACAGAAGCAAACAAAACACACACAAAAAACATTTAGGCAAACCATGTGAAATTCTTGAGAAAAGACTAAACAAATATAAATAGCAAACAAAACAGAACAAGCAAAAACAAATAGAAAAATTTTTAAAGTAGCCAAAGAAAAAATGTACAGTGGTTTCAAAAGGTCATCTATAATACTAATAGCTGAATTCACACACACACACACACACACACATACACACACACAAATAAATGAAAGACAAAAAAACAAAAAACAATGTGAGATATTTGGTATATCTAAATTTTAAAGTTGAAACAATAAAGCAACGAGAAGATAACAAAGGAGGAAATTACAAAGACCTTTAGATAGACAAATAATTCTTAAGACACAGAATACAAAACCATAAAGGAAAGATGGATAATTTAACCAATTAAAAAAATGAACAACCATTCATCAAAAGATATTATTTAGAAGACATTAGCACACATATATCCAACAAAAAGCTCATATTCACAATATGTATAAAGCATTATATTTGTTTCCTAGAGCTACTGAAACAAATTACCACAAACTGGGTGGTTTAAAAGAACAAAAATGCATTGACTTACAGTTCTGGGGGGCAAAACTCCAAAATCAAGATCTCTTTAGGGCCCCACTCTCACTTTAGGGCTCTAAGGGAGAATCATTCCTTTCCCTTTCCAGCTTCTGGTGGCTTTTGGCCACATGACTCATATTGCTGCTTTTGTCTTCACATAGTCATCTCTCTGTCTTCTCTTCTGTCTTAAATCTCCCTTTACTTTTCTTTTACAAGGACACTTGTTACTGGATTTAGGACCCACCTGGGTAATCCAGAATTATCTCCTTATCTAAAAGTCCTTCCCTTAATCACATCTGCACAGATCCTTTTATTCTAAACGAGGTAACATTAACACATTCCACAGATTTGATGTGGACACCTTTTAGGTGGCTATATGTGGCCTACCACAAACATCTACAAATTAACACAAAAAAAGAAACAGTAAAAGCTTACAAAATCTTGAACACATATCTCCAAATAACCAATTCTCTTTGCTTGGGTTTCCCCATAAAAAACAATGGCTGTGCAAGTAGTTTACTTTAGGACAGAATTCAAGAGAATATGATTAGGATCCTGGAAAGTGTAAAAGAGGAAAGGAAAGGGACATGTTATTAAGTCTGTTATTGCTATGGCCAATTTGGGAACAATTGTTAGGAGACCTGAGAAGTCAGGTAGATTGGCACCATGGCATCGTCTGCCCAAGTAAGAGGAAAGAAATATTTATCCACTAACTCATGTTCCCCTATGGCCGATGCTTGGCCCATGTGGTATTAAATCCCTTGCACATGTGTCAAAATGGCTGATAAGATTCTAGCAGACATCTCCCCACTACCCCAGGTCCATGACAGGAAACAAAAATACAGGACACAGGGCTTCCCTGGTGGCGCAGTGGTTGAGAGTCCGCCTGCCGATGCAGGGGACACGGGTTCGTGCCCCGGTCTGGGAAGATCGCACATGCCACGGAGCGGCTAGGCCCGTAAGCCATGGCCGCTGAGCTTGCGTGTCCGGAGTCTGTGCGCCGCAACGGGAGAGGCCACAACAGTGAAAGGGCCGCGTACCGCAAAAAAAAAAAAAAATACAGGACACAGCTGAAGCAGTATGCTACCAGATTAATCCAGCAAGCATCTGTTTTCCATGACAGTGACTGAAATAAAAAGATGAGCTCAGGTTATGACGTAGGACAAAAAGGGTCCAACATACAAGTAAATTATACAAGTCTGCACAACATCTTTTTAGTCAGGAAAATTTAAATTACATCTTTATTAAGATGCAGAACCTCTGAAATTCTCAGTTTCCAGGTGTGAATATAAATGGGCACAGCTATTTTCCAAAATGCTTTGACTATGTCTATTAAAGCTGAATTATGTATACACTATGACACTGCAGGTCCATTCCTATTATATATCTAATGTGAATGCAAGCATATATGTACAAAAATATATGCACATACATTTTCATAATGGCATCATTAGTAACTGAAAAGCACTCAAATGTACAAAGGTGTATCAATATGAGAATGCATAAGTAAATTATAGCTTATTCATATAGTGATGAATAAGAACGAACTACAAAAAAACAAAACAACTTAACTTACAAAAAAAAAAGAACAAAGTACAAGTATATACAATAATATGTTGAGCAAAAGAAACCAGATAAAAGAGAGCATATATCACATGAATCTATTGAATAAAGGTAAAAAATAAGCAAAGCTAATCTGCAATGATAGAAGTCAACACAGTTATCCTTGCAAGGTTAGTTACTGGGATAGAACACAAGTGGAGCTTTTTTTAGTAGAGGAATATTTTTTGTCTCATTCTATATCATGGTAGCACAAGAATGTTCACGTTGTGAAACTATATTGAGCTATATATGTGCCTGTACACTTCTAAAAATGCATGTTTTACTTCAATAAAATGTATTCCTTAAAATTTTTAAATTTTTTCATATTATGGAAAATTCAGACTATATAGAAAGCAGAAGAAAATAAGATAAATATTTCACCATTTAAATATTTATTTCCCTCTGATATTTTATCTAGGCATATACGGGCAGCCCTTATTCAGATACCCATTAGCCCACATGTGACTAACAGTCTTCCTTACCCACTCAGTGGAGGTCCGCAATTAGGCAGTGATGACTGCCAGCCCGTGGCATGTGACATGAAGAGGAGACAAGTTCCCAGCAGTGTTCATGGATACAGCCTGGGGAGTCAAAATGGCTCAACTGGGGTTTTATTTCCTCCATACAGTGTGTCAGAAATAGTTGTCGTCAGTTACTGACTTACTTTTAAGCTGTGTCTGGGCATTGGGCATCCTGTCTCTATTATGCCTTAATATTTACTCATTTTAAATATTTATTTTATTGTTATTATTTGTTTGTGTTTTTACTATAATTTGGGCTCTCTGTGGCCTACTTTATCATCATTATCCAGTTAATATTTTATATTTAAAAATTGTATTAATTCTAGACATTCCACCACACAACATAGTTCCCAAGTGTATATGTATGTGTACAGTTTGGCTTTTGGTTTCTAAGGGTCCCCCTTGAAAAGAAGGTAAGAAATCTGAATCAAAAATCCTTAGCAAGCCACATCTTTTCAACATAACCATTTCCTCTACTGTCTGAGTATAGAGGCACTGACTATACACCATCGAAATCATATTTCATTATTGATAATTACTGGAACTTTTATCACAGATACAAAGCATCAGTCTTGGTAAACTGAGGCTGCATATGAGCAACAAGAACTCTATTTATATAAGCCACTAATTCTCAAACTCTAATGTGTGTCAGGATCATCTGGAAGGCTTGCAAAAACACAGATTACTAGGCCCCACATTCAGAGTTACTGATTTTGTAGGTCTGAGATGAGGCTTGAGAATTTATATTCCTAACAAGTTTCCAGGGGATGCTAGTGCTGCTGGTCAGAGGTCCATGCTAGAGACTGCAGGCTCAAGGGAACCTAAACTTTAGCACTCTGACCTGTCTCCCATCCCTGTTTCAGCTTTATTTTCTCTATAGATAGCTGCTGTTTTTGACTGTTCAATCAAGTTTACAGCCTCCTCCCACTTTTTTTCAGGTAATAGCAATTTTTACCACCTTTACACTTACTGGGTGGGTCTGATGAGTAGTAGTGATTAGAGTGAAACTCTGCCCTCATCACAGGTTTAAGCATATTAACCCAAATGAAAGAATAATCCCAGCCAAAAGGCAGGATAGTGTAGGGATGTGACTCAAGTAAGGTCAATCAGTATAGATGCATAGATAGATAGATAGTTAGATAGATAGATACATAGATACATAGATAGTTAGATATAAACATAGGTAAGATGTCAGTCTTCTATCCAATATTCTCCAGTAGTTCCCTCTTTTACAAAGAATATAAAACTATGTAAACTCAGAATATAAAACTAAAATGCCTTGAATGGCCTTCAAGTTCCTAAACAAGCTATAATCTACAACCTTCTATCCCTATAGATGTCATTTCTTAACCCTCTCTGTCTTTTATTTTCATTCCGGTCCCAATTGCCTCTTCCAGTATCCACATTTTCCACCACCCAGAAACCTCTTTAATGTGGCTGTCTTCTCTTGACTCTGAACAGGCACCAACTGGTCTGGCCTACCTTATTTATTGTAACTACACTTTCCATTTTCCCTGGCCTGTGCCTCCTTCCTTTCTGCTTCTTCTACATAATACTCATCACCTTCTATTTTATACATACTGTTAAATGTACAACTTGTTTTATGCATATTTTGCCTCTTGCTACTTCAACTAAGCATAACTTTGTGAAAGCAATGACTTTCGTTTATTTTATTCACTGTTATGCCTTCAGTACCTATAAAAGATGTGGGCTCCTAATAGTATTCAGTATATATTGGGTGGGTCAAAAGGTTAGTTCAGTTTTTTTTCCATAAGATGGCTCTAGTAGCACTTAGTTGTCTTTAACTTCATTCGAAACAATTTTGTTAGATTGTATGCGACAGCTGTCACATCAGTGTGCATTTTAAAAAAGACTTATCAAAACTGGTGAATTTTTGTGTAGCCATTTAATATTGAAGATGGAAGGAAAAAAGCAACATTTTCAGCATATTATGCTTTATTATTTCAAGAAAGGTAAAACTGCAACTGAAATGCACAAAAATATTTGTGCAGTGTGTGGAGAAGGTGCTGTGACAGATCAAACGTTTCAAAAGTGGTTTGCAAAGTTTCGCGCTGGAGATTTCTCACTGGACGGTGCTCCATGGTCAGGTAGACCAGTTGAAGTTGACAGTGATCAAATGGAAACAATAACTGAGAACAATCAATGTTATACCAAGTGGAAGATAGCTGACATACTCAAAATACCCAAGTCAAGCGCTGAAAATCATTTGCACCAGCTTGGTTATGTTGAATTGCTTTGATGTTTGGGTTCCACGTACGTTTAGCAAAAAAAAAACCTTCTTGACCATATTTCCGCATGTGATTCTCTACTGAAATGTAATGAAAATGTTCTGCTTTTAAAACAAATTGTGATAGGTGATGAAAAGTGGACACTGTACAACAATGTGGAATGGAAGAGATCATGGGGCAAGTGAAATGAACCACCACCAATCACACCAAAGGCCAGTCTTCATCCAAAGAAGGTGATTTTGTGTATATGGTGGGATTTGAAGGGAGTCCTCTATTATGAGCTCCTTCCGGAAAACCAAACGATTAATTCCAACAAGTACTGCTCCCAATTAGACTAACTGAAAACGGCACTCGGTGAAAAGCGTCCAGAATTAGTCAACAGAAAACGCATAATCTTCCATCAGGATAATGCAAGACCACATGTTTCTTTGATGACCAGGCAAAAACTGTCAACAGCTTGGCCGGAAGTTCTGATTCATCCACCGTATTCACCAGACATTGCACCTTCGGATTTCCATTTATTTCGATCTTTACAAAATCTCTTAATGGAAAAAATTTCAGTTCCCTGGAAGACTGTAAAAGGCACCTGGAACAGTTCTCTGCTCAAAAAGATAAAAAGTTTTGGGAAGATGTAATTGTGAAGTTGCCTGAAAAATGGCAGAAGGTAGTGGAACAAAAGGGTGAATACGTTGTTCAATAAAGTTCTTGGTAAAAATGAAAAATGTGTCTTTTATTTTTTACTTAAAAAACCGAAGGCAGTTTTTGCCTCACCCAATATTTGTTGAATTACTTTTAACACGTGTATACATATAAATCATTAAAAATGGATCATACTATAGCTTACTTTAATAAAGTATAACAAAGTTTTACTTTAGTTGAATTTTGCTGAAGAAAATCAATCTGAAGTAAAAATGAGAAAGTTGCTAGCCTTTCAATAAATGCTTCTTTCCTATAGATGCTTATTCTAAAATCATTCCTTTAAAGTTTTCTCTTATAAAGTTGAAGTCACTACAAATTATATAGTCCAATAATAAAGATAACAAACACAGGGATTTTACACATTTCTATACCTCCACTTCTCCAGCATACTTCTCCAGGTTTTATTACTTGTTACTTTTATATTTTCAAGATTAATATTTATATTCGTATATTTAACCATGACTTTTATTTTTATATTAAATTGGATTCACCACCAGTTGTTTTACTAAAAGGCCTCTATTATTGGCTGAAATTCAATATAAGTAGCTTCCCCACCCCCACCCCACCCCAGGGATAGCACATGCTTGCATTCTTGAAAATATATATTATTACCTAATTTTTCTTTCAATAACTGTCTCTGGCTTATTCATATGACTTCTCTTTTTCAGCCACTTCCCAACCAGTAGTTTTAAACTAGATTTATAAAGAGATAACCCATGTCTTTTCTGTGGCTTTTCTAAAACCCTTTATCACATCACTCCAAAAAAAGCCACACTGACTATTGTTTTCATGATTCTGGCACTTACTTTGGGCACATTCTGTAATCTGCTGATTGGCTTTCAGAATGCCCCTGGATTGGCTTCCTGCTGTTCCCTTATCTTGGTGATTGATGGTTTGAATCTGTCACACATCATATTCGTTGAAGATACTTTGTAAACAAGTTGACATTTCTTATTTTTTCTGGTATTTAGAGAAACAATTTTCATTAGTGAGTATTCCTAAAATAAAGAATTTCTTGACTTAATTGAAAATTTTCATTTCTCATGGACCTCTCCTTGTTATGATCAAAAAGCTAATTTTAATTTTCTTCTATTGGCTACCATCTTCACCAGAGTAAGAAGATCCTCAAAGATCTGATCCATTGATGTTGCCCTTCTCTTTTACCAATAGTGATGTTGATTCCTTTTTTTTTTTCACCTTCGTGTTTCTTTAAACTTTCCAGTGGGCTTATTAATAGATAATATACATAATATGACTAAAATATTTAGCATGAGAGAAAAATATTTAAAGAGGATACTGGAGAGACATTTTGGTAATTGGTTTTAATGCGGTTATTATCTGTTCTTGACAATATCTTTTATTAGTATATACCACATCTCTTCATTACTTATTCTGTCTTTAGCTTTAAAGTTATATTTAAATTATATTAAGCCTGATATTAAAAAAATTTACAAGCTATTTCAGGTTTACTTTTACTGACATACCACATAAAAGGAAATATATATATATTGATTCCATCCATGCTAATATAATTAATATTTTGTATTTTCACAGAAATAAAGACAACAGATTGCTTGATCTTTGTTTATTTTTAATATAATTTGGAATTTGTCTTTTCATAACAAGTTTAATTCGTGTATGTGTATTGCAATTACTGTTATTTTAGAGGTATTCTCTGTTAACTTACTTTTTTGTTTTACATTTATTTTATATTCTTTTTGATTTTGTGTTTTCTCCTTAACTGTCCTTGGATCACTTATATTTTCTCTGCTATTTATACATTTACTTTTATTCTTCATTAGTCATTAGTTTATTACTACCCATTATTTATATTTACATGTTAGTTTAGATTTCTAATACTTATAATTAACTACAGTTGGTCCTAGAACAACATGGGTTTGAACTGCGCAGGTCCACTTATACATGGATTTTTTTTCAATAGTAAATACAATAGTCCTACAGATGCAGAGCTGTGGATACAGAAGAACCACGTATATATATGGAGGGCTGACTATAAATTATATACATATTTTCAACTTCAAGGAGGGTTAGCACCCCTATCCCCCATGTTGTTCAAGGACCAACCGCATAGCCTCATCCCAAACAAGGGAAGTTACTGAGGATCCACTATTGACCCCTGACAACTATTCCCTTAATATTAGCATTTTTGGCACTACTTATTTAGATAATGAAATGTCTTGAGTTATTTACTCATCTTCACTTTCAATATTATTGTTCTTCTACTTGGAGTTATTTCTATTCTTGCAGATGTACTTCTACTGTGAGCGCTGCCAAAGAATACCACTGAGTAATAAACTTTCTGAGACTTATATTTCTGAGAACCTGTTGAATTGGCTAAGATATTCAAATGATACTTTACTTGTATGTAAAATGTGATGCTCAGTGCTTAAAAAACTATCAATATTTTTAAGTGCTTTGAAGTATCATCTGGGGAGAAATTTGAAGTCAGTGTGATTTCTATCTCTTTTCAGTAAACATTTTTTCTCTTCTGGTGGTTCTGGGATTGTTTCTGGGATGTTTTCCTTGAGGTTCTGAAATTTAAAAATAATATTTCTAATTGTGTGTTTGTGTGTGTGTGTATGTACATGTATGTGCATTTGCTTTGCCCTTATATATCCTGCTTGTCATTTCTATGTTTAATTCTTGGAAATTCTAGTTATTATATCATTAAATATTTCCATCCTCCTTTATTTTTTCTCTTATTTGGTGACTCATAAGATTTATGCTGACATTTCTAAGTCATTTATTTTGGGATTGTTCCCTTACCTCATCATCCAGTTCATTAATTCCATCTGATGACCATATCCACTTTCTATCTAACACATTTATTGAGATCTTTATTTCAGCAATTAAAATTTTATACACAATAATTTAAATTGGTTCTGTCCCGTAGTGCTTGTTCCTGTTGCAAGTTTGTAATCTGATCCTTTCTGGGCATATTTGTTACATTTTTATAAAAAGTTATTGTTTGCCCTGTTAATAAATTCAGTTGTTTAGTTTGTTATCTTTCTTCATGGTGCTTGTACTCTTCAGATAATCTGCTTTCTTCCTGTGCGGTTATCATGTCTGGTATGTATTACATCATTACATAGTCATTCACGTCTGAGGAGAGAGGTGAATTCCTAAACCTGACTTTGTGCTACTTCATATGAATTTAGAATGTGGGGTGAACATTGGGGTAGAGAACTCTACTATTATACATGGGTCTCAAACACACCTTATTTAGTTTATTCATCTCCCTCTCCCTATGATGATGTTGGCCCTCAGAGAAACCCCCAGACACTCTGATTCTTGTGTTTCAACATTGAGTTTAACATTTGTTTTAGGTAGATAAATTTTAAGTTAAAGGTATACATACAGAGCTCTGTTTTGTGAAGAGTTTTTACCCTCAGTGTACACTAAATTTTATTTTGTTTTCCTGGAAACTGATGATGCTATGGTTATATTTATGTCATGATTGATTAAGGCAAAGTCTCTGAACAAATCAGGATGTAAAATTCTCTTCCTACCACATTTGTAAGTCCTTATGATGAGTGAGTGAGGTGAGCAAATGGAATGGTGTAAGTAAAGTTAATATATTCATAAGGAAGAATTTTCCTTCAGATGACGTTGGAAATGAAGTATTACCTAATGCTTGGAGGCTCTAGATGATCAAGGTAGTAATAATAATTCTTCTAGGCAAAATATTTCTCTCCTTTAACGTTACTCTGAGTCTCCAAGGAAACATTACTCTGAAGGATATTCTATATTCTCACTATTTTTTTGGCTGTAGTTTCCTATCATCAGTCTTAGCTTTGCTTTTGTTTGTTTATTATACCTTGAATCAGAAAAAAAATAATCAGTGTTGGCCTGATGTTAGCTGGCCCATGGGATGAGTGGATTTCCTTTGCTTTCATTATTTTTCACTTTAGTAATTCTGGAAATCTTCCTCTAAAATTTATAATGCTCTGCGAATTGCTATAAATTTATATTAATATATCAATGATACAGTAGCCTGAAAATTGGGGGATGAAGACTGGGATGGAGTCAGCTCTGTAGTGGACTCCTTAATTAATCCCCAAGGCTTCCTATTTCCAGCATTTCAATTGTGGCTGATTTCTAGTAGTAAAATGGCATACGAGTGGGGTATTTTCCTCCAAGTGTCCCAAATATCCTCATTAGCAGACCTTGTTTTCTATATTATGGGTATTACTTGACTTATGGCATTTTCTTCTTTTCCTGTCTATTAACATTACTGATTCTCAGAGGGGGTAATTACAAATCTAGTCCTCATGTCTTCCATCAAACTCATCCTATCTGCATTCCTTAGTTTTTAATCGTATTGGAAGGTTCTGTCATTTTGTTTTTAATCCCTTTATTCATTTTCTAGGATATAGAGTGCAAGAGAGGATGAGTAGGTAGAGAGGGAGCTGAGGTCAATTAAACCTCTGTACTTACTTTAAAATATTACATGGATATCTATAAGAAAGAAAATCTTTATCAATTTGCTTCTTCAGAAAACCACAAATACATCCAATAACTGGCTTACTCAGGTTTTTATGTGCTACTCAAAATATTTAGGAAACCTAGAAATAATGAAATTAATTTAAATTTCCCCACATGTATCCAATATCAATTTTTGACTTAATCAAAATTTCAGGTTAGTTTTCTTATGACTCTAATCTAGACTCTAGATGTTATCCAGACAAATTAATTTGTGTATTTTTTTTTCCAGAAAATAATCAGCCTAGTTAGGGCTCTCAAAGTTAAAATGATTATAGCATGGGATGCAACCTGAAGGTAAGCATCCTCAGTGATCACTCCCCTCTAGGCTGGAGGAGAATTAAAGGATTATTTTGGATGAGATATAAGTGATTTAAGATAAATATTAATTTCCTTCTCTCCAATCTGTTCTGTCTTAAACTATCCTAGATACCTCACATATAGTAATGTTTTGTGACATAATCATAAAATCATAAAAAAATCATAAAAAAACATTTAATAATATAATCATTACAAAGAGATGATTTTGTGAACAGAAAAGCAACTTATTTAATGTGGTCTTGTAAACTGAAGTTAGCTGCCCTTTTAAGATAAAGAAACCTTACATTATAAAACACAATGGAATATGACTCATAAAAATGGTATATGTTGTGAACAAAGAAATAAAAGTAAATACTACAGTTAAACATCCATAAATGAGAGAAGGCCACAGCTGCATAAAAACAGACCCTTTTCAGCCAAACATTGTGTTATAATTGAATTGCTTGCTGAGACAAACAAAAATCAAGTCTCTCTCAGAATCAGATTCTGACTGTCATGCACTTTAAGTGAAGTGAAGCAAAATGCCTCTCCATGTGTTCAGAGAGTGTTATGGCTTTCACTGGGTTTTGGAAAGCTTTTCTACAGGGCTTTTCATAATTGTATTTTCCCCAGGTTAAAAGAAATCTCTAATCACAGTGCCTTTTTTATTCCCCAGGTACTTCCCTACCTGTGTTACATGAAAGACCACTGTGACTCACAGGAGGAGCTCTTTTTGCAAGATTCAAACTAATTTATACAAACTTCATTGAAGCTTCAGAGGATTGAATTTTTAAAGTAATGCAACTGCCTTTTAAGAACTTTTCCAATTAATGTTTGCTCCATTAGCCTTTCTAACTGGCACAGTAAATTTCATGCTGTATATTATATGTGTGTTATATTCATACACATCTTATATCATCTTAGTCAAACATTGTACACATGTACAATAGATAAATAGGTATAATATGTGTTCAGTATAAAACATCTTATGATGATGAAAATCAAACTATGTTTTCTTCTTATAGCACAATAATTCACAAAAGAGAGTGTAAAATATGTGTTCACTTTAAAAAGTAGTTAAAAACACTCATTTTACTTCAACATGACTAAGTAATAGAATGTGGTTCCTTAGAATCCCTCTTCATGTTCCCTCCCCCATTGTACATTTCTCTCTACCATTGTGCTAGTCACCAGTGTAGTCTGACATTTGTGATAAACATATCAAACTTTAAAAAAATCTTATCATAATTTGTATATATTCCAAAATTATATAAAGTTTTTCCTTGTTTTTAGAAGCTGTTCAAATGAAATCCAGCCAACTCTTGATAAATGTTCATTTTTATATCCATTTTCTTACTCAGAGGAAGAGTAAAACAAAAATATAGTGCAAGTGGCTTGTTTTAAATGAAACAATCCAGAAATTACACCCTTCTTTCAATTCGCATCTTATTAACACCAATTTAGTCACATGAACACGTGAGTCTTAAAGGAAGGCTGGGAAATCCAGTCACTAAATTGGCAGAGGTCTTCCTCTGGCCACCCAAGTTTTCGTGTATACCCTTCTTCCCATACATGAAATTCACTCCTTCCTTACTAAAGAGGCCAAAGACCCCGAAAAACTTATGCATCCAGTTCAATATTCAGGATCTTTGAGTCCTGCACAGTGTTTCCCAAAAGGTCTGACATGGCTCACTAATCTAACAATCTATTAACAAATAGCTATTACTGCAATCTCCAGCACACATTCACAATCAATAAGGAACAGTAAAAAGAAAGAAGATAATCACACAAAAAACTTCCACTCAGGAAAATAAAAGAAAGAAAAAAGGAAGAATTCAGTGGCTACTTGTTCTTTGTCAAAATGAAATCTTGCTAGGCACTGATTCCAAGTGGTTATATCCTGGTAGTGAAATAGGATACTTGGTTAGAGACTGCTTCTATTATTTGTCAGAAAGTGACTTGAAAATGTCGTTTGTGGCACCTACATTCTCCTTTCTGAAAGTTCTTCTTTTTCTATTGAACTATGAGGAATGAGCACTGGAGAATGTTCCTCCGTAGAACATGCAGCCCACTGCCTGCTGGAAGATTGCTTTAGGATTTAATCAATATCAGGCATTTGCCTGTCAGAATTGTAATTTCTATTGCAAACATTTATCTATTCATAAAACAAAAACAGAAATACATAAATAAGCAATTGATATATTTTAGATTAATTATAAATTAATTAATAATATATTAATTAATTTATAATTAATATAAATTAATATATATATTATATTAAAATTAGGAAAAGGTATTGAAAGCTATGATAGTAGAAAAGAAAAATTAACAAAAAGTTTGGAAGAAGTTTCAAATTTCAAAAGAAATTAAAAATTGAGAATACTTTCCAGAAAGTAAAAAATAGACCAAATAAAATTAACATATTAGGTCAAAGTGCCAATATCCAAATAATATGAGCTAGAAAGAGTCAAAAAAGAAATGAGAAAATTTTAGAATATAAAAGTAATATATAAAATTTAACTTAACTGAAGGCCATGAGTTTCCAATTTTAAGTGATTTATAGAAAATCATATCATCATCAAATTTTACAAACATTGTGATAGAAAAAACTTTAAAAAGAGAGAGAGAAACTATTAAGAGAATTAAAAGTCATATAAAATAGGTTGAGAATCAGAGTGACATATGATTTCTTAGAAACAACACTGAAGCTTAGAAGCAAAGGAACACAAATATTCAAAAGTCTGCAAGGTAGTTATTTCTAAGATAATTCTAAAAAATTGTTTCTAAAATAATTTAAGGAATAAACCAAGAAAGAAAAAGACAGGAGATAAGAGAAATGAAACACACCACAATAGAGAAGTGCTGCTGTACAATTGGGCCAAAAAGCAACTAGTGTATATTTGAGGAGTAGAATGGAAGGTTCCAAGAGATGTGTCTCCCCACACTCCCAACAAAGGTAAATCCCTGATCTTTATGAATGTATTCAGAAGAGATTTAAAATTCTGAAAGTTAGTCCATGAATGAATACAGAATGGGTATATAGAAAATTAAATAAGGCCAACGAGGCAATTACTAACTCCTGGGCAAATAAAAACTATACAAAGCAATACCTGTATTTATTCAGCATTATGTTAGCCAACTGTGAGAAATGTTACATAGTCATAATCATATAAATACAATAAATATGAAACTAAAAGTAATTGTGCAGCTTGTGAAAGGAGAAGTGAGCATGAATGTTTATATTGCAGGTAGAGGTGGAGACTGGTAGAGTGTGACAAAGATAAACTATGGCTTTCCACAGGAAGAAAACAGTAGATAACATATAACACCGAAAACTCAATGCATTAAGATATAAGCACATTCTTTATTTTTTATTTTTTTTTTCGGCCACACCACAGGGCTTGCAGGATCTTAGTTCTCCAACCAGGGCTTTAACCTGGGCAGCAGGCAGTGAAGGCACAGAGTCCTAACCACTGGACCTCCAGGGAATTCCCAATATAAGCACATTCTTAAGAGACATGGAGATAAATGCCAAAAGAAACAGTGAAAGAAATAAAAGTGACAGCTTCTGGGAAGCAGAGATTGAGGAATGGTAAAGAGTGGGAAAATAACTGTCATTTTCTTTTAAAAGATTTTTAAGACTCTTTGGCTTTTTAACTATACTCATGATAAAAATTTTAAATAAATAAATATATATATATATATAGAGAGAGAGAGAAAGATGTATGTACATTTGTGTGTAGATATATGAAATTTTTATTTTTACCAGAGTCATTATATAAGTATATATTGATTTCAGAATGTGGCACATACTGACACTCATTAACAGCTAAATCCATAGCTCCACATCCACATATCCACAATTAGCTTTACCTTTTAGGAATTGATGAAGGAACCAAATCCCAGAAAGGTTAAGTGATATGCCCAAGTACATAGGAGTAAAAAGAGGAAAGAGAGTTCAGATCATATCTGTCTCTGAAAGTGTGACCTTCATTACGCTACATTTTACCTGGCTTATTTATATTAAGGAACACATTCTACTGTACATATTTGTGTCCAGTAAGATGAGTAAGATGAAGTCAAAATATTCCAAGGGAAAATCTTCATCTAAATCTGTTGTATTGTTATCACTTTAAAAGTGGGGAAGTACAGATCCACAACTGTGTGTCTAATGATTTCAAGTTATCTATGACTCTTTTTTTCTCTTCTAATTTTCTATCTTTACATTGCACAATGGTGTAATTTAAAAAGCCAATGTCTAAATTTAATATCTCTTACTGTCTTGAAGCCATAAAAGTGATAGGGAATGAAAATGGACTATTTTTGAATAGTTTTCAGATGACTTCGATAAATAATGAAATTTATCATTAAAATCAAACTTTTTTTTTTTTTTTTTGCTTCTAAGCAAACACGTGATATATAGGTCCAGGTCCTCTTTAGAATTCCACAGGACTAAGACATACAGAGCAATAAAAATTGCATTAACATCATGAATGTCTGTGAAAGAGCAAACCTGCAAAACAAAATGGACAATGATGTCAAAATAAAATTATATTACATGCTACTCTCAGTTTTAGTGCTTCCATTACTCGCATGGAATTTGGGAGACTGTGGAGGAAGAATTAGTACCAAGTGATTTTTTTTTATTAGGGTTGATGCATCCATGTTACCATAAACATATCAGAGAAATGAATATAAACTGTGGTTTAATACATAATAAATATTATACTGTAAGCACAAATTTTATGCAGGGTAGTGTCTTCTTAAATGTAAATAATAAATACTACAAATTTTTAATTTTATGTGACTATTGTTCACGTTGTTGGTGAAAAAGCATTGATGGTGTCAACCTGTGCTTGAGAAGGTGAAGATTTATGTACTTATATTTAATATATTCCAGTGTTAGAAAGAGATAAAACTGATTTGTTTTTTATTATATTTCCACTGCTTAGAATAAAGTATGGTATAGTCCAAGGACTCATTCCTTCATTAATCATTTTAAATTTCATTAGTCAATTCATTAAACAAATATTTATGATGAATCTACAACTACATTCCATTTTTAGCACTGACAGAACATGGAACAAAATAAATCAAAACTTCTTCCCTGAAGGAGCTTAAAAGTTAGCGGGAGGAAACAGATAATAAACATTTAAAAATTACTAAAATATATAGAATGAAAGATGGTGGCATATATCACAGAGAAAAATAAACGAGGAAAAGGAATAGAAAAAGCCAAGTGTAATTCTAGGTGGATGGTCAGTGTCATGGGTTGAATTGTGTCCACCAAAAACAAACAAACAAACAAACAAACAAATAAGTAAATAAATAAAAAGTCAAAGTCCAATCCTCAGTAGCTCAGAAAGTGACCTTATTTGGAAATGGGTTTGTTGCAGCTGTAATTATTTTAAATGAGGTCATACAGGAGTAGAGTGGACCCTTAAGCCAATATGACTGTGTCCTTGTAAGAGGGAAAAGACACAGAGGGAATACAGCTATGGAAAGAACAGAGACACTGGGAAGATGCTGTGTGAAGCTGGAGGCCCCGATTAGAGTGATGCATCTATAAGCTGAGGAATGCCAAGGCTTACTGGCTGTCATCATAAACTAAGAGAGGCACATGAAGAGATTCTCCCTTTGTGCTCTCAGGAAAAATGAACCCTTGATTAGTTCCTTGATTTCAGACTTCTAGCCTCCAGAACTGTAAGAGAACTTAAGTCACCCAGCTTGTAGAAATTTGTTATGGCAGCTCCAGAAAATGAATATAGTCAGGAAAAGTGACATAGAGAAGGTGATATGTCAGTATAGACCTGAAAGAGTCAAGGGACAGATACATGTGAAAATCAGTGAATGAGCTTCTAGTCAAGCGGAAATGCAAATTCAAAATTCCTGAGGTCAAGGTGACTCTGGTGTGGCTGGAGCAGTGTGATTAAAAAAGAAGGTAAAGGGAGAGTATATATTCCATTGTGTATAGATATAGATATAGATATATCATATCTTCTTTATTCATCTGTCATTGGATATTTAGGTTGCTTCTATGTCTTGGTTATTGTAAATAGTGCTGCTTTGAACATTGGGGTGCGTGTATCTTTCTGAATTACAGCTTTCTCTAGATATATGCCCAGGAGTGGGATTGCAGGATAATATGGTAACTCTGTTTTTAGAAGATGTGGTGTGTGTGTGTGTGTATATATATATATATATATATATATATACACACACACACATATACACAATATAATATTACTCAGCCATAAAAAAGAATGAAGTAATGTCATTTGCAGTAACATGGATGGACCTAGAGAATATCATACTAAGTGAAGTAAGCCGGACAGAGAAACACAAATATCATATGATATCACTGATATGTGGAATCTAAAAAAAAAAGAAACAAATGAACTTATATACAAAACAGAAAGAGACCCACAGACGTAGAAAACAAATTTACGGTTACCAAAAGGAAAGGGTGGGGATAAATTAGGAGGTTGGGATTAACACATACACACTACGATATATAAAGTAGATAACCAACAAGGACCTACTGTATAATAGCACAGGGAACTATTCTCAGTATTTTGTAATGACCTACAAAGGAAAAGACTCTGAAAAAGAATATATATATATATATATATATATATATATATATATATATATATATATGAAACAATCACTGTGCTGTACACCTGAAACTAACACGAGATTGTAAGTCAACTATACTTCAATAAAATTAAAAGCAAAACAAAACAACAACAATAAAAATTAAAGGGAGATACATTTCAAGAATTAAGAGGGTAGGAGAACCATTCAGGCCCTTCTAAATTAATGCTTAGACTTTGCTTTTTACTATGAGTGGGAAGGAAAGCCATTGGTGGGTTCTGAGCCAAAGGCTGTCTTGATCAGGTTGGGTTTTTTTGTAATTTTATTGGTTTAGTTGATTTACAATGCTGTGTTTAATTTCTGCTGTAGAGCAAAGTGACTCAGTTATACATATATATTATTTTTCATATTCTTGATCAGACCATTTTAATTGGATTAATCTAGGTATTATGTTGAGAATTGACTGAAAAAAACCCACAAGGTTCAAAGCAGGGGAAACATTTAGGAAAATATTGCAGTAATTTAAGAAAGATTTTATGTTCCTTTTTCCAGATAGTAGCAATGGCTGTAGTGGAAATGGGTTCATTGAATATTCTAAAAATATTTTGAAGGTAAAGCTTATAATGTTTGCTGATGGATCAAATATAAGCTGTGAAAGAAAGAAGTCAACTATGTCTGTGAAGTTTTTGTCCTAAAAACATTGTGGAATGGGGTTATCATTATTATGATAGAGAAAAGAACTGGGAGAGCTGACTATAGGGGAAAGAACCACATTTCACGTTTTGATATGTTAAGTAGAGTTACAGGTGGAAATACCATGTAGGCTATCGAACATTTGAACCTGGAGTTCAGGGAGTGGTCAGAATATAAATATGAGGGAGATTAGTATAATTACATCATTTAAAAACATGAAAATGGATGAATTCAGTAAATAAGTGGAGAGAACCAAGAATGAATCCTAGAGAACTCCATGGTTAGAGATGGGCAAGATGACGAGGAACAAACAAAGGAGGTTAGGAAGAAATAGGCAGAGAGGAGGGCAATTAGTACTGTGTTTTTTTGCAGATAAGGGCAGAATATGTTTCAGGAAAGAAAGAATAAGCATCTGGGCCATGTACTGCCAATCATCAGTCAAATAAAAAAGGCTAGGTTTTAACCGCTGGGTTTCGCAACAGCAGGATCACTTGTGATTTAATTAGTGGCAGTTTTAGTGTGGTATAGGCCTTAAAAGTCTGGAGGAAGTAGGTTGAAGAGAGAATGTGGGCAGAGGTATTGGAGAAAATCTGAGACTTTCTAAAAAGATAATGAAAGAAATGTTGGTGATAGCTAGAAAGGAAGAGGGGTCAAGTGATGGTGTTAAATGTGTTTGTAGGATGATGCAAAATATCCAAACAAGAAGAAAACATTGACTGATTCAGAATAAGACAAGAAATTGTTGTATAGTTATCTTTGATTAGATTGGGGGTGGTGGGAAGTTACTGGAACTAGTATACTAGTGGAGAGGTGGGCTTTTGTTGTAAAAAAGGATTGTCCACCTATAGTAACAAGAGTGCCTACAAAGAGTATGAGCACAGATGCAAGTATTTAGGTAGATACAACAATAGGACTTATGGAAGTTTTCTTCTTACAGTTTCAATTTTCTGAAATCTAAAGCAAGTTCAGGAGCTGAGAGTTAGAATAAGGAAGGAGATACTGTGAACTTGACAAGAGATAAAAGGCTATGAAATTAATGACCAGGAGGGTGAAACAGTGAATGTGCTACGACAATATTGTGAGATTGGCAGGTAGCATCTGGGACACATTTGAGGTTAATGATAATTACTTTAAATTGAGACAGTCAGCATTGCTGCGGATTTTTTCCAGATTCCTCAAGTTGCAAGGTTGCAGGCATGAAGTGAGTAGAAAGTTGAATTTAACTGACCAGGGTATAATTTAGCCTGATCACCTTTCACATAATCACCTATCACTGCTCTGATTCCTCACTGTGTTGTAACTACAGGTTATTTTGCCTGTTACAGTTACAGGTTATCCTGCGGTCTCAGTCAATGTTACTATGACTTTAGGCATTAGTATTTTCTAGTTTCTTTCTTGTTCTTCATATTATTTGAATATTTTGTCAATCAGCAAGTTTTGAGGAAAGTCTTCCTTGCCCATCCTATCTATCAGTAAATAGCTCTTCATCTCCACCACATGGGCCATATTTCCTTACCTTCTATATTTACCTATGTATCATTTATCACTACTTGCCTTTATTTTAAGATATTATGTAATGATTTGCATGTTTAACATCTGTCTCACCTATTCCCCTTTAGAATGAGTGTAAAGGGAATCCAGCTAACATAGAGCTTAGAATTCTATGTAAAGACCTTAGATTTTATTTTGAATGATAAGGGCAACCACTAGAGGATTTTGTGTATAGTTGTGGTATTTTTTGACTGATATGCTTGAATGTGATACTGAATTAAATTCTGAGGTGGAGGCACTGCAGTGGAGGAGAAGATGGCAGAAATTAGGGAAATCTGTTTGGAAGCTATTGAAATAGTCCTGATAATAGATGAAGTTGTCTTGGATTAAAGATATGTTAGCATTGATGGTAAGAAAGGAATCAGACTTCTAAGTTTGGGGCTTCATAAATAGAATATATCATGGCCCTATTTACTGAAGTGTTAATTTTTGTAGATTTTCACATTTTATTGAAGATGAAGAGGTTGGAGAAGGGAAGCTAGAATTCTGCTCTCGAATATATATATATGTGTGTGTGTAGATATATATATATATATATATAACTAAATCACTTTGCTGTGCACCTGAAACATTGTGAATCAACTATATTCAATTAAAACATAAAATAAATTAAAAATAAATGAGATAAACTAAACTTTAACTTGAGATTACAAAGCATTGACAAAAATGATTTCAAAATAAGATATTCATCATTATGAATGATGAACAATATACTATGAACTTTACATTAATTCATATGTGATTCTCACAAGACATCTGAGATAGGTTTTACTGTTGTCTTAATTTACAGATAAGGAATTCTGAGTAACTAGAGAGCTAAGAAACTGCTTATTCTTGGCATCAAAGTAGCATTGACCTTTTAGATGTCAGTAAAACTGATTATTAGTTTCATATTTACTTCCCAGTAGAGATGATAGATAATGTACTTGACAACTATTTTCACAATAATTCTGAGAAACAAACCATTCAAAACTCAGAGGCTTAATACAGTATTTATGTATCTTGTGGTTTAGTGGATATGCTTGGGTTCAACTGATCTAGGCTGGGCTAAGCTAAGAGGTTCTGCTTTAGACTTCAGAGTGTGAAGTGACTGATTTTCACTGTAGGCCTATGGGCTAAATAGGCCCAGTTGATTGTGTCTGATACCAGAAGGTTAATCCAAAGCACATTCTTGTGGTAAATAACAAAGGTGCAAGGGGAGTAAGGCCTAAGCTCAGAACTGGTACACCATCACTTTCATGCCATTGCACTGACCAAAGGAAGACACATTAAGCAAGCCCAAAGCCAAGAAGTGGAGAGCTATATTATATTAATAACAAGGCTATAACAAGAGTGTGAATATCAGAGCTAAAAAATTGGAGAAAAATTAGAGCTGATCACTAAATCTTCAGTAATTAATAGTCTATATATGTCTATTTGGAGTTTATGGAGATGTCTGGAATAGAGCTTGTTCTTACTTAGCATATACATAGTTTTTAAGCCATGGAATTTTATGGGGAAGCAAGAAAGTGAGTGTAGATAGAAAATAGTTGTACAGTTAAGAGTTAACTCAGCAGGCTTAGAATGTTCAAACCCTGCACATTACAAAGAAAAAAGTAGCCCTTGACCAGCTCCTGGGTTTTAACCTCTAAGCACTTGAAATATCTTGTATGACAAGAGTGTCTTTGTATGTGTGGGGTTTTGTCAGCCAGTTTACTCTGTCATTTATAGTAGACTTGGGTCATGCTGTATCCGTTTGACCCCTGGAGAAACTGGAGACTGAGTAACTAAAGTCAGTTACACCAGCAGTCCATGCCTACATGACTACCCCCCAATAAAAATCCTGGACACCAAGGCTCAGGTGAGCTTCTCCCTGGATAGTCATACATATTATTACACATTGCTGCTAGGAGAATTAAGCACTATCTGTAGGACGATACTTGGAATAGACATCTGGAATCTTGTGCTTGGATTTCACCCTATGAGCCTTTGGTCTTTGCAGATGTGAATCTGTATCCTTTTGCTGTAAGAAAACATAATCATGAGTATAATAGCTTTTCTGAGTTGTGTGAATTATTCTAGTGAATCATTGCATCTGAGAGTGATCTTGGGGAAAACTGATACATAGGGGCAAGAAAAAATTCTGAGAATCCAGTTTTGGAGTGAAAAATGATAAGCCAGATAAAAATATGATGGATTATATAAAAGCTGCCAGTGAAACTGACAGAAAAATAGAAGGGTGTAGTATCCTATCATCCATGGAAATAATGTTTCCCGAGATGGAGGAAGTGTCACTTGGATCACATGCTGCTGAGAGAAAAATGAATTTATTTAAGAAGAGGAGAGCCACTACAGATGTGAACAGAGTGTTACTATGAGTCTTGTTTGGAGGGATTAAAAGAGAATTTTGTAGGAAAAAAATGGAGTGGTGATTATTGACAGTACTTTGTATTGAGTTGCTTATAAAAAGAACAGAAGAATAGAGTAGTAGCTGAAGTGAGAGATAGTCTTATGGGCTTTGTTTTATTTTTGGATGCAACAGCAACATATTAAAATACATTTCTTTGCTGATGACAAAAAACACAGAAAGGAAGGAAAATTGTGTGATATACGAAACAGTGAAATAATTTTTAGAATGAAGCCTGTGATACGTGATATTGAGATTCAGTGAACATGTGTAAAATTTGGCCTTAGAAAGGAGACAGGGTAGATTATCTATTTAATAGGAGGAAAATGAGTATTATATAAATAATGATACCAATAAGTTTGTATTTTGGAGATGGTATGACTAGATAGTTATCGTAAAATTGCTTCTATTTTAGTCAGGAAATAAGCAAAGATATTATGAAAATATTGAGGTAGGAAGGGTATATGGAGGTTTAAGTATAGTGAACAAAGTGTAAAATATTCATTTCAGAGACTGGAAAATTAAGTTTATTAAGTAAATTGATGTTAGATTTCAGCAGAGAATCCCTTGAAATGTGTGATCATATATTTAAAGTGAAACCAATGAATATGGATAGATTTTATTCCAAGTTGTGTTCAGTTGCCAGAGTTCAGACTTCATGTTAAAAAAAAAAAAAAAAAAAAGAAAAGCTTAGCCAGATGTGGAGTTTTTCAGAGTAAGTAAATAAGATACAAAAGAAAGTCAATGATAAAGGAATAAAGATAATGATGATCTAAAATATCTAAGAATATGGTAGATAGTGAGGTCATAGCAGGGGTAATAAACAATGAACAAGTAGTAGTATACATGTACAAATTAGAAGATTCTAATCAGGTAAAAAGTCTTGGGAAGGTTATCAGTTATATCTCCTACATAAAAATAAATGAAATGTTGGAAGACAGTAACCTGTCTGAATTGATGCTTAAAATAAAATCAAGATTTTAGATGAAGTGCAATTACTTATAATTAAAAACTCCAGCATGTAACCATTAAGTAAATTGTTGAGGTACTATGGGTAAATAGATCACTGAAGAGTTCACAATGAATGTGAAAATAACCATTATATTAATATCAAAATTATGAAAGAATGTCTTGATAGTTTCAAAAGGAACATTTACATAGATACACATAATTTCCATAATGATATATCGACCTGGAAAAATATTAAATAACAACAGAAATCTTCACGTAGTAAAATCATGCCATGTATACATACTGAATCTGTTACCATGTTAACTATGTAATCACAAGAGAATTACAATAAGCATCTTAAATAAATTGTAGTTGTCAGCAACAACAAACTCCTTCATTTACTGATGAGAAGTGTTTTTACTTCATAGCATCAGATCACAAAATCCTCAAACCGTGGGATGTTAAATTTCTTATTGTTGCTTGAGGAACTATGCTTACGATATATTCGTGCAAATCCTAAAGCTCTGGCCAGGATTACTTTCCATATATAAAAATAATAAAGTACAGCTATAATGATTGATATAATAATCCACAAAGGAACTAAATGGTCCTTGTATCTCCTAATAAGTCTCCTTTTTTGGTCATTTCTATACTGCAAGTCTGGCTAGTAAGAATGTGATCATTTGCCTCCACAATTATATTGGTTATTTTTCTAATGCTTTTGTGAAATTTGGATCCTTTAACTCTTTGTTTCAATACCAGTATGTTGACCAGTATGTTAATTTATTATATAAGTAATATGCTTAATTACACTCCTTGCTAAGGCTTTGTTCATGTGTTTGGTTTTTGATATGTGAAAACGGAGGCATATTTTCATTCCATTGATCTCCTCACATCTTTATTATTCTTTACACGTAGACAGTTTCTTGCTACCCAGGGTTTATAGTTAGCTCTTAAAGTTGTTATGAAAAAGCCAATGGCTTCACTTTCACATTATATAACTTAATATTCTGCATAACTTAATATTCCACCATACTAAATGCTTAAGTGTGTGGGAGTGTCTTCTAGGTTCCATTGTGTCAGATTGCTCAATGAGGTGAACACACTCCAAACAGCTGTCTACCTCAGATTATGCTGGTGACTCAGGGTTCTTTATCCTCTTTTATTTACCACCTTTTCTTTCAAAATGACAACTTTATACACAAACTCTATTCCTAGAACCATTTGTCAAATTTCTTGTGTCTAATATTAACAATTAGGTCACATGCTTAGACCAATCTCTGACTTCTAAGCAATTCACATTACAAATGATTTCTACCATTTAAGAAATACATAGCTAGGACAGTTCTCTCAATTGTTCTGGAGTAATCCTTTGTGTATGCACTTCACACAAGGCAGATCCCTCTGACATATAGATGCAGTCGTGACTTTGAGGTGTTCCCCTATTTCAGCTAAAGATTTTAATGCCATTTATATGTATCATTTTTTGGGACTAATATTATTAGTCAATATTTCCATTAAAAGTAATCTTTGAAGACAAAGCTTTAGAAGATCATATCCAATTATCCCAAAGGAATTGCTTTCTGGAATGCCAAGAAACTAGAACAATCTCTGAGTTTTTAAAACAATGAGAATGTAGTATGCCTACATAAGTTTGGCATTTGCTGCCTTCGAAACACATTCCTTTCTATCCCCAGCTGCATCTACATAAAAAGAGAAATGAAACAATGGAAATTCAGAAAAGGACCTTTTCTGCAATAGTAGACATACATCTTTGAGTCTAACTCAGGATACAATGAACTATATTGAAACAAACAAGTGAAAACTAATATATGATTACTCTCTTTTTGAGTTCCTATTACAGTTTTTTCACCTTAAAGTGAGGTTTATTTTCCCAAATTTTGCATGAGGATTATTGGAAATCCTCTTTCTTTTGTATATAAATTATATGCAAAGCCCTTAGGAAAACATCTGGAACATAGTAAGTGATCAATTAGATAGTGGCAATGACTGTTACTTTTCCCTTTCCTGTTACACATTGAAGAAGAATAAAAATTTGACGCCAATTTTGTCTAACTCTAAAACCAGGGTTTTCTCTCCCACATCGTATTATCAACAAATCTTAAAATATTAATATATTTTAAGTATCCAATATTTCCAATGTTTTATCAATTGCCATTTTTAGACAAAACGCTATACATAAATTTAGCAGCACACTGTGATGAATGCTCTGAAGACTCCTCCATTCTTTAATTAATAGCATACATTTAGAGGTGATTGTTTTATCCTGAATAACTATAACAATCACTTCAGTATCACACTTTGCTATGCTTTAGCCCACTTAAATTTCAGCATATCAATTCACCAACTTAAATGAGCACAAATAATCTTAATGAAATTAGTTTCATCGAGATTCTTTCAGATAAAAGAATTTGGCAATTAATCATGCCTAAGAATTTTTTTTCTTAGATCACCCAGCATTTCATATTTATTTCTCTAAACCTATAACTGTTGTAATGAAATGAAAATTCATATTAGTTAGTGACTATTTGAGATAATTTGCATGAATTTTAATATATTAACACTTCAAAACTAACATCTAATTTTCAGAAAGAAGCCTTATAATGTAAATGTTGCAACATTATTGTGGCAGACTGAACTAATTAGCTCCTACAAAATTTCCCTAGAGCCTTTTCTTTCACACCTTTCTGAAAAAGTTATGCTTTTTTGATTTTCAGTTCCATAGGGATCAGGATAATGCCCAACACTTTCTAATCATTTTTCCAATGTACAAATTACCAGTAGGTGTTGAATTATGAGTTGAATAAATTACAAGACTGATGCACACACAGAGAATGTTTAGGGAGATTTTACAACTCACTCTTATTTTTTAAAAGCTAAAGAAATGTTTCTAATGAGAAAAAATAGTATTTCAAACTTTATTATACAATTTGAGAATGTTTTGTCAAATTTCTGACCAAGTGATTTGTGAAGTGTCTCCTTCATAAAAAGGCAGTATTTGTCATATTTTAGGATAGGTTAATCAAATGGAATTGGATTTGTCAAACAATTCACTTTATTAAATCATGCCTTCAATACATTTTTAACAAAAACATTCAGTCTACCTGTGTAACACATCTACTGTTTTTGCAACAGGTAAATGATTAAGCACATATGATCTTTCCTTTTTTTCTTAAGTACATATGATCTTGACCCAAACTGAGAAAGCACAACCCACTTCCATCACTAGCTTCCTTATTGGAGGATGTTATCTAATATCTCTAGATTTCAGTGTCCACCCTTGCAAAAAGGGGATAATAATAGTACTAACCTCATTCAATTATTGTGAGAAATAAGTAACTGAAACATGTAATCTCTTAGAACAGAGTTTAGCAAGTATTAGCTACTATGAATTTAAGAGGATTAAACTTTGTACAATGGTCCATATTCAGATATTAAGTGATGTGTATCTATAGCATGCAGACCTTATTTTGGCTAGTTTGTTTTCAAAACAAACATAAATAGTCATGTTTTTAATCTTTCATCTATCAATTCAATATTCTTATATCTATATCTTAAATATCTTTACCTGTACTGAAATTGTCTTCTTACTTATTTCATTCCCTTTACTTTTTTTTTAATCTTTATTGTAGCATAATTGCTTTACAATGTTGTGTTAGTTTCTGCTGTACAGCAAAATGACTCAGTTATATGTATACATATATCCCCATATCCCCTCCCTCTTGAGCCTCCTTCCCACACTCCCTATCCCACCCTTATATGTTGTCACAAAGCATCAAACTGATCTCCCTGTGTTATGCAAGAGCTTCTCACTAGCCATCCATTTTACATTTGGTAGTGTATATATGTCAATGCCACTCTCTCACTTCATCCCAGATTCCCTTCCCCTACCTCCACCGTGTCCTCAAGTCCATTCTTTACATCTGTGTCTTCATTCCTGCACTGCTACTAGGTTCATCAGTACCCTTTTTTCAGATTCCATGTATATGCATTGGCATACGGTATTTGTTTTTCTCTTTCTGACTTTCTTCACTCTGTATGACAGACTCTAGGTCCATCCATATCTCTGCAAATTGCACAATTTTGTTCCTTTTTTATGGCTGAGTAATATTCCATTGTATATATGTACAACATCTTCTTTATCCATTTTTCTATTGATGGACGTTTAGGTTGCTTCCATGTCTGGGCTATTGTAAAGTGCTGCAATGAAACATTGGAGTGCATGTATCTTTTTGAATTATGGTTTTCTCCAGATATATGCCCAGGAGTGGGATTGCTGGATCATATGGTAGTTCTATTTTTAGTTTCTAAAGGAGCCCTCATACTGTTCTCCATAGTGGCTGTTTCAATTTACCTTCCCACAGACAGTGTAGGAGTGTTCCCTTTTCTCTACACCCTCTCCAGCATTTATTGTTTGTAGATTTTTTTGATGATGGCCATTCTGACCAGTGTGAGGTGATACCTCATTGTGGTTTTTTTTTTTTTTTGCCATACGCGGGTCTCTCACTGTTGTGGCCTCTCTCGTTGCAAAACACAGGCTCAGGAGCCATGGCTCAGCGGCCATGGCTCACAGGCCTAGCTGCTCTGCTGCATGTGGGATCTTCCCAGACTGGGGCATGAACCCATGTTCCCTGCATCGGCAGGCGGACACTCAACCACTGCACCATCAGGGAAGCCCTCTCATTGTGGTTTTGATTTGCATTTCTCTAATGATTAGTGATGTTGAGCATCTTTTCAAGTGTTTCTTGGCAATCTGTATGTCTTGGAAAGATGTCTACTTAGGTCTTCCACCCATTTTTGGACTAGGTTGTTTTTTGTTTTTTTGATATTAAGCTGCATGAGCTGCACTTATATTTTGGAGATTAATCCTTTGTCAGTTGCTTTGTATGCAAATATTTTCTCCCATTCTGAGGGTTGTCTTTTTGTCTTGTTTATGGCTTCCTTTGCTGTGCAAAAGTTTTAAGTTTCATTAGGTTCCATTTGTTTATTTATTTATTTTTATTTCCATTACTCTAGGAGACAGGTCCAAAAGGATCTTGCTGTAATTTATGTCAAAGAGTGTTCTGCCTATGTTTTCCTCTAAGAGTTTTATAGTGTCTGGCTTTACATTTAGGTCTTTAATCCATTTTGAGTTCATTTTTGTATATGGTGTTAGGGAGGGTTCTAATTTCATTCTTTTACATACAGCTGTCCAGTTTTCCCATCACCACTTATTGACGAGGCTGTCTTTTCTCCATTATATATTCTTACCTCCTTTGTCAAAGATAAGGTGACCATCTGTGCATGGGTTTATCTCTGGGCTTTCTATCCTGTTCCATTTATCTATATTTCTGTTTTTGTGCCAGTACCATACTGTCTTAATTACTGTAGCTTTGTGGTATAGTCTGCAGTCAGGGAGCCTGATTCCTTCAGCTCTGCTTTTCTTTCTCAAGATTGCTTTAGCTATTTGGGATCTTTTGTGTTTCCATACAAGTTGTGCAATTTTTTGTTCTAGTTCTGTGATAAATGCCATTGGTAAATTTGATAGGGATTGCATTGAATCTGTAAATTGCTTTGGGTAGTATAGTCATTTTCACAATGTTGATTCTTCCAATCCAAGAACATGGTATATCTCTCCAACTCTTTGTATCATCTTTGATTTCTTTCATCAGTGTCTTATAGTTTTCTGCAGACAGGTCTCTTGCCTCCTTAGGTAGGTTTATTCCTAGGTATTTTATTCTTTTGGTTGCAATGGTAAATGAGAGTGTTTCCTTAATTTGTCTTTCTGATTTTTCATTGTTAGTGTATAGGAATGCAAGAGATTCCTATGCATTAATTTTGTATCCTGCTACTTTACTAAATTCATTGATTAGCTCTAGTAGTTTTCGGTGTCGTCTTTAGGATTTTCTGTTATCTGAAAACAGTGACAGTTTTACTTCTTCTTTTAAAAGTTTGATTCCTTTTATTTCTTTTTCTTCTCTGACTGCCATGGCTAAAGCTTCCAAAACTATGTTGAATAATAGTGGTGAGAGTGGACAACCTTGTCTTTTTCCTGATCTTAGAGGAAATGCTTTAAGTTTTTCACCATTGAGAATGATGTTGACTGTAGATCCCCTTACTTTGATTCACCGAAGGTGGAGACTGGATCTTGTCCACTGCTATGCTTCCAGTGCCTAGATTACAACCTAACACATAGTAAATGCTCAATTAATAATTTTGAAATAAATGATTATATGTGTATAGGTTTTTCAATTTTTAACATATAAAAAGAGAGCCTCCACTGTGTGGTTGGTAGCAAAATATACTAAACCAATTGATTATAATTAAAATAACTAATCATCGAACAATTTTATAGAGTATATATTTCTTATTTGCAGATTATGTAATATGTGTTGTAGGAATTCCTGAACAATGAGCTAATTAGAACGTATTTCCATAAAAGCCTGATTCTGCTGTCCTTTATCTCTACTAACATGATAGGGGGAAAAGTTGTTGTGTAGATAAAATTCATCATTAATATTCTTCAAAAGGTTACCTCATTTATCCTTAGATTATCTCACTGGAAAAGACAGAAACTGAATAGCTAAAGATAAGCCTGTAGAACAATATTTTTTTAATGTTAAATTCTTATAGTATCACAGTTTATACCATGAAATCAGTGTATTTTCTTACAGTAAAAATTATCTCTAAACAGTTACCTGGTTTTTAAAGTCTGAAATACCTATTTAATTAGGGCCATTTGAAAAATTCTCTAATGAATAAATGTGCCTAAAATTGTTTATTCAGTCAATTAAGCATTCTGATGTTCTATTCTGAGTACTAGTCTAAGCTAAAGGCCGAATTAAATAATTGCATGGTTTGGGCAAAAAAGACATATTTAACATAATCCTGACTAAATATATGAATCTGAGAAATTTTCAGACTGGTATAGAAAAGTGTATGTATTGTATCTGTAAATTAACTACAATATACCATGACATTCTTTATGCATTAACTAAATTTTCAAGTAATTACCTGATAAAATAAGAAAATACCATCTTAAAAATTTATTCATTTGTCAATATTGCTGATAAGCCTAATACATACATATACTCATTAACTCTTCATTATATTTTTATGACTATATTCACTGCTTAATTGAAAACAAAACTAAACTCCTTCAGGCCAACATCTGCTGGCTAAGGGAATTAATTTCCATAAACATAATCAATATTATAAATTAAATTCTAATTAAAAACTCAATCACAAGCTAACACACAGCATTTTAAGTTATTTTAGTGTGAAAAAAGTATAGTGTGTTTCTTTGTCTGTTAAAAATAAAATGAGGAAAAAGCTACACATAAAAGGAAAAACGCTCAATAAATATTGCTCATACGTAAGATGGGTGCTTTGCGTGACTTGTCCCCCGACTCTACTGGTATAAAATATACTTCAATACCTATCCTTAGATCAGTTTATTCATTTTCCAATCTATCATCTACAAAATCAATGGGCTCATCTTTCTAAAACAAAAATCCAAAGAATATCACTTCCCTGCTCACGCACTTTGGATAGCTTATCATCGCGAGGAATGTAATCAAAGCTCTTGAATCTACAGTATAAATGTTTCAACTTCTTTCTCCTGCTTTAACTCTACAATCCTCTGCTACAGTCGTGATTGGAATATCTTCACTCCTATTATATATCAAGGTCTGCAGCCCTTTCATGCCTGTGTTCTGTTCTGGCAGCCTCTTCTTTCTTTCAGGCTTTCTGATTGGGACCCAAGCTTATCAGCCTCACTCACCCAGCAGAGCTATGAATTTGTAGGGGAAGCCTAATGATGCTACATCAGCTCTATGCACAACTTCTGCACTGCTTAGCTCACACTTTAACTGTCTCTTTACTTGTCTGTCTTAATGGATCATGAATCCCTCAAGAGCAGGACAAAAGTCTTATTTGTATAACTGCCCTCCTCAACACAGTCCTGAACACACAATGTTTTCACTTCCCCAATTTTCTATTTGCACAAAATTGGGAAAAATTTTACCTCTTTTTAGCTTTTTCTTTGTCTAAAAATGAGTTTAAAGATATTTTTCTCCACAAAATGATCAAGGGAGATTACATTTTGGGAAATTTAACTTTGTATGTAAAATTAACCCCTCTTTCCTTCTCGTGACATATAATAAGAGTTGAATAAATATTAGCTACTATAATTTTACTTAACTTTCATTATATAATAATAATAATTGTTATACCATTATTGAGTAATAATGAATGATGATAATATGATATAAATTAAAAGTAGAAAAGAATAATATCTTTATCTAAGATGAAAAATGCAACTCTATCCCAGGAGTCAATCCTTCATTAACTAAAGAGAGCAGAGGAAGCATTTGAGGAGTTTATAGGACATCCTTTCCTCATGTAACACATGCTCCCAAACAGAGCTTTGTACACATTCTTTCTTCTGCAGGACATGTTATCCTCCAGATGTCTGTATGGCTCATTGTTTTGCTTCTTCAGGTGTTTACTCAAATGTCTCCTTTTGAGAGTTGCTTTACCTAAAACGAATATCTTTCCCACTTCTCACCATCTCCTTACTTTGCTTTATTTTTCTTTATAACACAACTACCAGCTAATATATTGATTTTTATTTATTGTATTTATCTCAGACTAGACTTCTATATGTATGAGGAAGAGACCTGTCTGCTAAATTCATATCCTCATCAGCAGCTAGGAAGGTGCCTGTCTTTTTTTAAAATTGAAGTATAGTTGATGTACAACATCATATGTTACAGGTGTACAATATAGTGATTCATGATTTTTAAGGTTATACTCCCTTTATAGTTATTATAAAATATTGGCTATATTCCTTGTGTTGTACAATATATCCTTGTAGCTTACTACTCAGTCTGCTATAACAAAATACTATAGACTAGGTGGCCTATTGACAACAAACATTTGTTTCTCACAGTTCTAGAGCCTGGAAGTCTGAGATCAGGGTGTCAGTATAGTCAATAGAAAGCCTCCTTTTGGACTGCAGACTTCCAGCTTCTCACTGTGTCCTCACATGGTGGAATGAAGCTAGCAAGCTCCCTGAGCCTTATTTTATAAGGGTACTAATCCCATTCATGAGGGCTCTACCCTCATGTCCTAAGCACTTCCCAAAAGCTCTTCCTCCTAATGCCATCATATCTGGTATTAGAATTTCAACATATTAATTCTGGGGAGACACAAACATTCAGACCATAGCAATGCCTAATATGTCGTAGATGCCAAGTAACTGATTGAATGAATGCAATTTGAAGAGCATTGAAAAGTATTCAATTCCCAAATAGATTTTCACCACTGACTTTTGGAGTGTTAGAAATTCTTTCCTAACTGTGTTCTAAGCTATAATAAAGGCACTTTTCTTCAGTGGATGCTTGAAAGGAATATAGGAACATAAACAAAGGAAGAGACACTAAAGTTCTCTCTCTCTGGACACCCACACAGAGGAAAAGCCATGCAAGAACACAGTGAGAAGACTCCATCTTCAAGCCAAGAGAGAGGTTTCACCAGAAACCAACGCTACTGGCACCTTGATCTGGGACTCCTGCCACCAGAACAGTGAGAAAATATATTTCTGTTGTTTAAGTCACTCAGTGTGTGGAATTTTGTTATAGCCTAGAGGCTATACCCAAGAGTCAGGCTTAAACCAGACTTAAAGTGAATTCTATTAATAGTGCCACCTGGATACTAGCCAAGTACAATCCTTGATTAGATTGAGATGATCAGATTCTGACCTTATCTCTCAAACAAAGAAATGGGAAAACCTCTCTAGTGGAAGACAGTACCATTTGGAATGTATATTATTTTTATGTACAATATTTGGTGTATGATAAAATATTATAAGGTATGGAAGTAAGAATATATGACTTATAATCAAGAGAAAAATATAGAAATAAAAGCAGATCTGTAGTTGATTCAAAATTAGATTTAGCACAAAGAATTTTCAAATAATTTGATTATAAGGCCAAAAAAAGAGAGGCAGAGATAAAAAAAAAATGAGAAGATTGAGAGTTTTACCAGAAAAGTAGAATTTATAAAAAAAGAAAAATTTGATGAGCACTCCAGAAAGCAAACCAAATATCTGAAATTCATATTTTGAACAATGGTTATTACAGCAGTTTGAACAGTTGTTCAAGAGATTAATTACCTGTAAACAAAACATAGACAATATTCAAAGAGAAGCACTGAAAATAACAAATGATGGGGGAAAGGAGATCAGAGCATAAGACATACATACAACATATTCTAAATTCACGGTCTTTTAAAAAAATAAAATCATCATAAGTATGGAAAATGCTTTTTTATTGACATGGTAGCAATAAAAATTGTAAAATTTTTATAATGAGCATGTTCATAGAATAAAAAATTGAATAATTAAACTTGTTAATTGAAAAGTAGGTAAAAATGGAAAAATAGGGAATATAAAATAGGTGGGCCAATGATAAAATAAATAGTGAAATAATAAATATAAACACAAATATATTAATAACTAATTTAAATATCAATGCAGTAATATTTCAAATAAAATCAATGCAGTAATATTTCAAATAAAATCAAT